>NW_024582395.1:1274945-1312318 GCF_018398535.1 Haplochromis burtoni
CACACACACACACACACACACACACACACACACACACACACACACACACACACACACACACACACAGTTAAACAGCGTAATAAGACGTGTTGTTCGTCTGAGGAAGGATTTAAATATTTTTAGAAACTGGTAAGCAGCAGACGATTTTTTTAATGTCCTGATAGTAAGACTAAGACGTAAACAAGGGTTGTGAAAAAAAGCCTGCTACCAATTCTAGTCAACCCACTTACAGGAGGTGGATTTATTTAATATTCTCCACTCACTTTTCTACCTATCCAACTTTTCTGCAGGTGTGCTGTGCAATTTTGTAGCCACATTGGCAGAGAAATGAGGACTTACAACCTCACAGTTATAAACTCTCACTGGAATTGTTTGCCACACCTTTTAACATAGTCAGGTGTTTTCCTCGAGATCACATGAGAGATATTTCTAATGTATTCTCCAGTGGGGTTTTCACAGGCACTCTGGAATTCCCCCTATTGTATAACCTTATCCAAATCTTCTGACCTGTTTATTGTTTGTCTTAACAGACCACTTTATTGATTTATATGTGAGTAAAATGTGAATTTATGCATGGGTAATCCTGTTCTAACTTTATATTATGTAAATGTACCTTTTATTATTTCTTTCTTTTTTTTCCACTTGCAAATCTCTTGTTTTTGTATCCCCTTGCTATTCCTGCTCCATGACTGGAAAACAGTATTTGTCTGACCTCAGCTGTGTGGAGGGTAACAGCACAGAGACTGGTTGGTGACTCACCATTGTAAGGCTGGAATCATGAGTCATGTGGCTTATTCAACATGTTGAGACAAGTTGTTTAAAGGACACGCCAGCAGGTGGAGGTGTAAATCCAGATTTGTGACACAAAGCCCTCTGTTTGCTGCGGGCCAAGTTTGTTTTCATCAGTTGACTGTGTAGGCTAGATTAGGTTAAAGGTCATTCCGTTATCATGTAGGCATTTTTTTTTGCGTCCAAACAAATGTCAGCTTGGCTTATTATTTGACTCACCATTTAACATGAAACAGATCATGAAAACAACCTTTAACAGAGCGCGTTATTCCTGTAATTAGGCCCATTTGTGGGCACGTCTCACTTGTTAAGAAGATATTAGACCTCTTAGATAGATAGGAGAAGTTGTGAAGTTGTGAGGTTTTTGGTAATTCATTCACATTCAGTGCTCATTAACTGCTCACACGTGGACAAGTTCAGACAACAACGCAGTTACATGCACGGCCTCGCTGTGGTCGCAACATCTGTCGGAAAAAAGGGACTGATGATGAATGTAAACACGTGCTTATCCCACCGATAAGATAAACTGACCAGAAAAGGCGCGGCTGCGACGCGTGGCGCTTTTTTTGGGAAGGGCCCGTGCGCATCTGTCGGGCATCTGGCGCAGGGCACTGAATAGATCTGGGTAATAAAACACGCAGGACGCACACACATACTGATCCACATCCCCCAGCGCCATGGAAAGTCCGGAGACAGGTGGAGGGATGTAGTGATGTTGTGTGGCGGAGCTGCACTTTACCTCTGTGCAGAAATGCCACGCGCCCCAGACAAACTGTTTAAGCCTTTGCTTTTTCAATAGGCAAACAAAAACTGGCGTGTGGCCATAAGCTGGTTGGTCAGTCCCACAAAACACACCGCCACCAAGAATTCTGGTCCTATTCGGGTCAGGACAGGCTTGCAGATTTTCCTTCCGGGGACATTTCGGTAACTGCTGGGCAGACTGTAAACACATGAGCACGTTGAGTAACAGGTTAGTAGGGTATGACGCGCCAAGCAGGTGCACCAGGAACCGGCTGTTTATTAAGAGCAATGGAAAGCTGCGCAAGGAAAGTTCGGATAGATGATATATATAAATATTTCCCCAGTGACTCTCCAGACTGGGGAAATCCGCTACTCCGCTAAAGGATTGTTCCAGAGTTTATCACACATCAAATTAATCGTCGCTACTGTTTTAATGCGGCTCACCCACAGAAAAAAGATCTGCCAATTTTCCCTCGGCTAATCCGCACACTCAGTTCTGTTGTCACCTGTAGGATAGTCTGAATTCTTCTATGCCCACTGTGGAAAAACACGAGGCGTAATAGTTACATAATTCCAAAAACCGGGGATGTTGCTACGAAATGGTAAATAACGCCTCTGCAAACTATGATAATAATAATAAATAAAAGAGAATCTCTTAGAATTTCTGACTGTGTATGTGTGACTTATATGTTTTCTAAATATCATAAACATGTCATCGTGTCCAGGTGCAAACTGAAGCCACAGTGGTTCAAAACAAAACAAAACAAAAAACTTCATATCACCGTGTTGTTTGCAATGACTATGAAAGTTCATCGTAAACATCACTTGTAGTTTTTGGCCTTAGTGGTGATGCTGGATGTTGACAAGAAAAGGAGAAATCAGGAGTGGGTGGGGGGGATTTCTTGAAAGGTTGTAATCTTGCCCCACGTGGGGTTGTCAACAAGATCAGTTCGACTGCTCGGGGACTTTTTTTTTGCTTTCCTCACCAAAGCTTCTCTGAGCCAATGGTAGGAGACAGGATCGGAAAGACCGCCCCTTGCCGAGAAACGACGCCAAGTGCGATAAAAAGCCACCCACAGACTGTTCCGAGCTCAGAATAACGCAAGAGACTACACAGACAACTACACAGCCTTTTCTTAACACTGCAACATCCCGATCGCGCTTGGATTATAACTATGACTCTGGAAGAGATTCACGGACAAGAGAACACAATGGAAAACGCTGATAGGTGAATATTTTACTCATCGATACAACGCTATTTAAGCTCCTGGATTAAAGCGTTGTAGCTGTTATTTTTGGGGAGGGTAATGTGATCAGTGTGCTGATGATGTATTTTTCTTTGTTAAGGGTGCAAAGTGCAGGCGCAGCCCTGGAGGAGCTGCTGATCGCTGCTAAGAAGCAGGACTACCTGACAGTTGGAGTTTACGAATCTGCCAAAGTCATGAATGTGTAAGTATTGCATTTCGTGCCACTTTCAGTTACATTTGCCCTTTAAAAAACAGAAAAGAAAAAAAAAAGTCGAGCACACGCACAGCAGGATATGCGCTAATCACCTTTCTTGTCTTTCCTACAGTGACCCAGACAGCGTGGCGTTCTGCATTCTCGCCACCGATGAGGAATACGAGTGTGACATTGCTCTTCAGATCCACTTCACTCTCATCCAGGCTTTCTGCTTTGACAACGACATCAACGTGGTGCGTGTCAATGATATCGACCGCCTGGCCGACCTTGTGGGTGCAGATGAAACCGGCGAGCCCAAAGACGCACACTGCATTCTTGTCACGGTACGTTCCCACTCAGTTAGGAGCTGGTAGCCAGTGAATCATACATGCATCACTACCATGTCTGACTTTCTTTGCATGTCTTGTAGGTGTTGCCACTTTTGTGACTCTAAATATCTCCCTCTTTTACAATTACAGAGCCCTAGTGCAAACCCATGGAAAGACCCTGCACTGGACAAGCTGAGTGTATTCTGTGAGGAAAGGCGCAGTGTATATGACTGGGTGCCCACTATCACACTCCCAGAGCGCTGAAGTGACACCCCCCTGAAGTTGCTTCACATGATTATGATGATGATGAAAAGAAAGTCAAGGAGCTGAGCTTCAGCTGGGGGCCTCATGCCTTTCTGCCTCACATGTCTGGATTAAGAGGCTGTGGCTGTAACTCCCCCCTTCTGCAAGAGCACACTCTTCCAGTGCATCCTGGGTGAGCCCGTTGGTTCTGGATTACCCTGTGCAAGGGTTCAGACCTCATGTGTGAACTTGTTCAGGTGTATGTGGAGTGGACAGAACGCCTGATGGACACTGAGAATGGAGCTGGACTGTACTGCATAGTACATTAAAGATGGCAAATGGTAACCCAGTGACTGCCCTTTAACAGACACTGGCGGGACTAAGCAGAGAAGGTCACAGAGAGCGATACTGTGCAAGAGATGGACTTAAGAAAGTGGACTGGACTCGTCAGAGGGGAACAAGTCAGGTGCAGATCCAGAAGAAGGTGTCTGAAAGTGTCTAAACAAAGGACTTTTCTTTATGAGTGCAGCTGTCAGGAAGTTCTTGGAATAAGCAGAAACTGCTTGCAAATCCTGATGTAAAGCTGACACTTTTTTAATGGACTATTCAGTTTTCTTTCACATATGCAGACAGAGCAATGCAGTATTGATTTGTGTTGTACTGACTTGAAATGCTTTGTGAATAAACATTTGGAATCAAACTCATCTTCTCAGAAATCTCATTTTCTCCTTTACATTTAGCTACACAGACATTAACTAACACCTAGGGTGCCACATAATGTGGGGCGTCATGGCAGACTGCAGTGATGCAGAGGTATCAGGAAAGTGTGGTGCTACTGGTTACAACTCTGCTTCACAAGAAGCTAATCGCACAATGTGGGTGGAAGGAAAGTAAAGATCAAATGATTAGGTGGCTGAGAGGGAGAGAGTAAATGAAGAAAAGGGAAGCTAAAAGTTATAATGTAATGATGATTGAGATGTGGGGTTTTTTGCAGGCACTGACCTTTTACTGCTGATAGACTAGCTGCCTTATAGCACAGTGCACAATTACTTAGGCTGGAACTGAAGCCTGTGTGTGCGTGTGTGGCTAACTAATAGGCCAGTAGACAGTGGAGTTAGTTGTAGTTTTGTACATTCAAACAAATTTGTTACAAATTAATTTAACATCACTCTTCTCATGCTTGATTTTGATTTTAAAAAAGTCAATTTTCAACAACGTAGAACTTATGCATAATACACGGTAACAAATCTAGGGAAGGTCTTCCTATTCCTGCAGCCACGTGCACACACAGCCACGTGCACATTGAAAATTATACCGAGATGAGAGCTGCAGCTGAATGAGGGTCAGCAGATCAGCAACGGCAGGTATGGGGAAGTGTGTGAGTGCTGCGGTCAGCTCAGAGCTCAAGCTGACAGTAAAAGGTAGCCCACATCAAAGAGAAACCAGACTTCAGAGGAACTCATTTCGATTTTCTTGGCAGCAACTCAGTCGCCAGCCAACCGCTGGTCATTCTCTGCATGTGTACTCGCATGAGCACACAGGTGCACACAAAGCATGAAGCAAAACAGGCTACTGCATGTGCACAATCTTGCACAAAGTTGTGCTCAAGATCATGCATAGCACACATGCACACACAACCAAAGGATGCTGTGTTAGACAGATGTCAGGTGATTGCTCAGTGTTCTCAGAACAGAGGAAGGTTCACTCAGTCAGAATTAAAGAAGAAAAAAGAATGCAGGCTTGTATCTGGGGGACTTTCCATGGGCTTTAATATCTGCACTAGTAGGCATATGGGAGATTTGGGAGAAATTACCATAAATGCTAAATGATAAAAACTAGTCATTTTATTGCATGTGCTGTCAAAACTGTAGATTGGGACTTAACAGGCTTGTGGGACAACAATATGAAGACTAATGTGGTTGGTGATCACTTGTTGTCTGTGGTTGGTGTGCATTGGATTCTGTGATTAAACATGAAACCTAATCATATCTGAGTGAGAAATGATTGTCCCTACCTATAAAAGTCCCAGCCAAGTCACAGGTCAGACGAGGAAACATGTAAAACATTTAGAAAATAATGACAGAAGCCTGAAAAAATAATTCCATTTTTTTCTTTATTTTGCACACCTTTCCAAAAGCCTCCAAAAGATTTGAGGCTTTTTGTCCAAACAGGTCAGTGTTCTTTGTGGAGCCCTCTTTGTTTTCTGCAATGAAAAAAAAAAAAGCCGTAGCAACAGCAGACACAGTTGTGTCTAATCTTGACCTGTTTTTGCAAAAAGCAATATTTAATGCCCCAGATAAGACCTATTTTATCAAGAATATAAATGTTGGCCTGAGTAAACAAAGTGTTGTGTTCGTATAGCAGTCACAATTAAGCACTTAGAGTATTGTTGACTAAATCCTTGACCTAGTTTAGATAGAAGTTGGTATAGATCTGATTTTTCTTTGTGCTCTCTAAAACATGCAAGTATGCCTATCTCAGGCCTATATACAGCAATAAACATGCCTATAATATGCATAATATAGGCCTAATTCCTTCAACTCATACAAGCACTATGCAAGAGTAGAAAACAGCGACATGCTTGTATTTATTCTGCATTCCTTTTGGGTACAGGTATAATATGTGCTACAAGAGAACAAAAAAACTAGCTGCTGGAAAGGACTTCTTGTCTCTCCTGCTGCTATTTGCACGATAGTAACAAACATCTTCTCCCTGTGTTGGCTGGGGTGCCAAAAGCCTGGAGCAACAGTCCAGACTGCTGAGGCAGCCGACTGTCTGCACAGAGTCTGAGCCAGAGATCTAGAGCCACGATAGACTGAAAGTGAGGCAATGAGACCAGACAGATGTAGTCTAACTTGGGAATATTAGTGTTTTCAGCTGTGACACAGAAAATGGTAAACAGAGTAGTTTGAGTAGTAGTTTGCTTTTTAAATTATTTTAACTCCAGTGAGACTATTCACTGGACTTATTCTACACGAGGGCACAACACTTAGCCAGGAAAGACATTTTCTCTACCTGAAACTTTTAATGCTTTTTCCAAATGTTACAAATTCCACCTTGAACTGTAAGTAGAATAAAAATGTCACATGTGTGTTTAATCTGTCCAAAAAGCTATGCACAGGACTTTTTCTGGGTCATTCCCCACAATGGCAAAACTCTAGATGCATTTTATGAAGCATAAAGCTTCAGATTGAATTGAGGTATAAAACAGTTTTATGATTTTATAACCAGCTCTCAGCAAAACAGTGCACTAGCTAAAATGGAAAGCTACTGTTTTTGAATGTGAGCTGTATTTGAAAGCAGAATTATTTCGAGATAATCTTTCCAATTTAGAAACAATTCCTAAACTGATGAACAGAGATGGGCAGTAACGCGTAGTAACGCGTTACTGTGTTAGGAGGTAAAGGGATAACTGCTGTATCTGCTCAGGGGTTGCAGTAACGCGTTACTTGTAACACGTTACTGTAATCCGATTACTTTTTTCAAGTAACGAGTAAAGTAAGGGATTACTATTGCAAAAACGGTAATTAGACTACTGTTACTTTCCCGTAGGAACGCCGCGTTACTGCGTTACTAAAACCGTGATTTTTTTGCGAGAATGTCTCATGACAGTGACGTAAGCAAGTGCGACGTTTGTGACAACAGCTGTGTGCAGATCAACAATGGATAATATATCGAGTGCGGGAGAGAGTATGAGCGTGCAGCGTTTAAAGCGTGGAAGTACTGACCTTACTTTGAGTTTGATTCCATAAAAAGTGACAAAAACATTAGTGTCCGTTGTGCGTGGGAAGAAAACTTCTTTTTACAGCGAAAAAAACCCTAAACTTCCAAGCAAGCACCGAGTGCGCTACTGACGTAATGGGAAATTCACAGAGAAACTCGCGGATTCTTCCACTGACTGCTGCGGCACACCTGCACCAGGGTAAACCTCCGCCTACCCTACTCCTGCTTTACAGGTGAAAAGAGAGCAAAAGGACCACTGAGTCTTTGACTTTATTTATTTTCTGCTGTGTTTTACTTGCATCTATTTGAAAAAGTGAGTGTAAACACACACAAAAAAATATTTTATGTGCTGGAATGTGCAGAAAATAGCTTTAAATATTAAACAAATTTCTTCCAGTCAGAGAATGTTGCATATAATTAAATTTTTGCTTGATGCATAAAGTTAAAAGATTAAAACCAATAAAACAAGTTTTAAAAAGGGACTTTTCCATTTGATTACATTTTGTATGATGGATTATGCAGAAAAAGTAGAATTGGGCTGAAAGATCTATCGCTTTATCACCTACTCAGGTTGTAAATCGTGTTTTTAAAAAGTAACTAAGTAACTAAGTAATTAATTACTTTTGAAAATAAGTAATCAGTAAAGAAATGGGATTACTTTTTGGGGGAAATAATCCCGTTACTTTACTGATTACTTATTTTCAAGTAACTTGACCAACACTGCTGATGAATCTCCTTTATTTGACACTGACCCACTTGAACAAGACTGGCAGTTGGTAATGTGATAACCTTTTGTTCATCCATCCATTTTCTTCTGCTTATCCAATTCAGGGTCACAGTGGGGCTGGAGCCTATCCCAGCTGCCACGGGGCCAGAGGCTGGGTACATCCTGGTCAGGTCACCAGTCTATCACACATAGAGACAAAATACCATTCACACTCACAACTGAGGCTAATTCAGAATCAACAGTTAATTTAATGTGCAAGTTTTTTGGCTGGGGGAGGTTGAATTACCCAGAAAGTAACTCCACACGGAAAGGCCCCAAGCTGGCTGGTGGATTTGACCCCAGAACCTTTTAGTTTTAAAGCAACAGTTATAACCACTGCATGACTGTTCAGCTGAAAATGTGAAAATGTGATGATGCTAACAGGGCCCTGCTTTCACCTGGCTAAAAGAAGAACAGTGTGTTGTGCTGTGATGTCAAAATATCTAAATGCTGCTTTTTTGCCTGGGGAAATGTTTTGCCATCCTGGGATACCCCAAACATTTGCAGGCTTATGGTTCAACTGTAAATATTCTGCCCTTCTCAGAGTCATTACTTTAACGGCTAACTCTCATATTCCTGCTTCAGTCCACTTACAGTAACCGCAGCAAGATGAGATTACGCAGCGAGCCGGCAGGCAGCATCCCCTCTCACCCCACCCTACCCATCTCCAGCTCTCTTGCTCGCGCTTGGCCAGATATGGTACCATGAGATCACGGCCCAGCTGGCCCTGGCAGGCTGCGGAGAGAGATAGCTAGGCTGACTGCTGGTGTTGGGTGTCTCTAATCTAAGTACGGGGTGTGTGTGTCACTCACTGGAGAGATGAGCTGCACCCTATCTACTTCTGCAGTTCACTGTTTCTCACCATGAGCTCATTCCACAGAAGTTATGTGATGAACCGGCACAACATGCAACTTTCAGAAGGCCTTAGATTGACAGCGCAGGGAATTTCACATTGCTGTGGTGGCCAAGGTGATTCCATAACAACAATATGTAAACACACTTTGGCTCCTGTTTGTGAAGAGTCACTATCAGTCTGTTAGTATGATATCACTCTGGTGGTTTTGAGGTTTCAGTCAGGCTGGGGTAGCTGTAAATGTCGAAGCGCTCACATGCTCACACCTGAGCCGGTGGGATGACCGCACCACAGCGACAGGGATGAGATCACATGACATAAACCTCTCAGTTGAGCGGTAATGATCGCACTTATCTTTCAGCAGAGCCTATAATCACACTGGGCAAAACAGCTGTGTGTAAGCAAAGGGGAGGGTGACCAGGTTAGAAGCACACCCACACAAACACACACCTGCCCTACACTTTAAAGATCCACTGTGTCCCTTTGGGGGGTAGAGTGACACACACACACATGCAGCAGGTCATTGCAGATGAGCTCACGATACGGACATAACTACTGTTAATATCAAATACCACACTTAAGTCTCTGGTGAAAGCCAAGGAGACCTTTCTCTCTCTTTTTTAATATATCAGCTGAGCAGAGATAATTATTTTTTTAATTTAGAAGTGAATCCATCCACTACCCACCATTTGCACAGGATGCAGTCGTTTGGATGTTTGTTTTCAAATTGGTATGTCTGCAATTGCCTTGGGATTGCATCAGGGTGTTTGTTCAGTGGCAACTGAATGGATTGACTGGATGAAATCTGTAACTTCTGAGTGAAATATCTATAACATTAGCTCTCATTGCTTGTTTTGCTGTTTTCCCAGGGTTCCTAAAATATATATATTATATAACTCATGACACCAGTGACCTCATGCAAACCTCAGCAGTTAAATTTAGATCACATGATCCAAGTGCCAAATTTCTAATGTGATCGTGCCTGAAGTGATTTTTTTCCCCACAACTAATATTTGACATTTGTGAAAATACTTTAAGGTGAGTGTATGTAAGCTCCAAATACACAAATACAAGGAGATCCAAACATACAACAAGCGTTATGATGCCAAATCCATTGATCAGATGAGATTGCGGGTTTTGGCTTGCCTCTTTATATATATAAACTACAATAAGTACAAGTGACAAAGGCAATCTCAGGACAACTGAAACAGCTTACGGTCTTATAGTCTCATCTGGTTTCATCAGACAAAGCAGGGGACATAAGAGGAAAAGAGAAGAATAGAAAATGAAAGCAAGCAAAAGGAGACAAATATAGCACAAAATGCCATTAAACAAGGACTCTAGGTTAATTATTCATTCAAGAAAATAGAATTTAATGAATGCAAGAATGCATCTTCTTTATCACTCAAACTTTTTCCTCTTATCCCTGCTCTGCCTCTAAATTCCTTTCATATTTTCTGGTTTACTCTAACTGCCAGTCTGGCTAAGGTGGGGCAATGCTAAGTAATTTTCTAAATATGGGGAGAAGACTGTAACCTCACCGGGGCTGACACATTACTGACATTGCTGAGCTTATCGTTCCAGAAACACATGTACTCCGAGCCATGCCAGGAATCCCCTCTCAGAGCCCACAATCCTCAAGTAGAGCAGCGGGCCGGAAGGCACGGCCATAGAAGTGCAGCCAGGAGGAGGAGAAATGGGCTAACACTGCTGTCTGCAAAAATACAGGCAGACATTCAGACACACAAATAAAATGTGGGGAAGTTGCAAGCTATTTGCTCATCCCATGATAGAATTTCTGCTCCATCCTGGCATGCAGAAAGGGCAGACAGGGTGATCAGGTTGACTCAAGGATAAATAAAAAAATGTGCATAAAAACAATTAGATGGATACATAGCATAGACAGATTTCAAATTCCATTATGCTGATGTTGAATATTTCAGGACTTACAGTGTCATGTGTGACATTCTCATGCATGGAGATTGTTTAAGTCGAGTGCACGGGAAGACATAGTCCACTGAGCATTAATTGTTAGTTATATCACAGTTCTGTGGAAGCATTAAAAAAAGAAAAATGAAATGACAGACATGCTGCTATTTTGAGTGTGTTCATGTTGTTTTAGTGCAGGCATACTGGGGAATGGGTTAAAGCACAGAGCACAGAGTAAACAGTGTGACAGACTGCCCCTCTACTTTTAGCACACGTGCTAATTAAAGGACTTAAAAGAGAGGCCGAGCCAGCCACACTGCCTGCCCTGACACAAAGAGAACAAGACTGCAAGGGGAAGAATAGAAAAGATGGCAGAAGACAGAGGACACAGACAGAAGACCAAGAAGTAAAGGAAAGGGCAAAGGAGAATCCCTAATGGCAGCCTTGTTTGCTTTGGCTGTGCCGTCACTCGATTACGGTTCAGGGTTATTAGGAGAGTGATGATGCAGCCGCTCACTATCGCGATACCTTCCTCCTTGTGCACAAACAAGTAGACTTTCTTTGAAAGAGTGTCTCTCTTTCAACGAAGTACACACATAGGAATGCATAACAAGAAAAGCACACGGTTAAACATTAAATTTGACCACAACATGTTTTCAGATTTCCTACATGCATGTGGGGCTCTGATGTTGTTTTAGGAGTTAAAAACATGCTCCTTGAACCACTGAGCTATTGCATAATAGCATTAGATCTGCCCTGACCGACAATGTTCTTGGCAACATATCTTATCAAATGCTTTACCAACAGCCTCAGAACACTCACTGCCAGATTAAAATAAACAGTAGCTGCTTGGATGTTCATGCGCTTTGTCTCAACAAATAAGTGGAAAAAAGAGAAATGACCAGTGCTTTTTGTTTTTTTTAAAAACACCAATGAGCAAAAACACTCAGAGAAGTTAAAGTTGGAGTCTCCTTCATGCATGAAGAGCATTTAAAAGTTTGCATGCTGTAGCTTCATGTGCTGCATTTCAATTTGGAATTCCTCCCAGAGGATGACTTGAAAGTCCAATTAGAATTTTGCACAGAGCACAAAAGGAGAAGGATGTGTTTTTCAAGGACTTTTCAAGGGAGTGATGCAATTGCCCCTCTTCCTTACACTAGGGCTTTTTTTCATAGCAACATATCATACTTAACCTGGTAACACAGCGAGGGCGCATGGCAACAGTGGTTCAATTTATCCCTCCTCCTCACCCATACCCTCCTGTCTACTGTACATTATTTTCAGCAGTTGTCAAACCTATACTTTTAGATCTAAACAAGTCCGGTGTTTATGTGGGTGCACTGTTACTGATGAAAAACAAAAATAAGCTTTTTGTTTTTGCCGGTGTCACTTAATCTGTGGGGATGTATGGGCAGGCAGAGGGAGAACAGGAGAAAAGGGGAAGGGGGAAGGGGATGTGCTCCCGGGCCCAAGAAGCAGCCAATAGGAGAGCAGGATTAGCTGGAGGTAGGCATAAACATGAGTTGTTGCTGTTGGTAACAGAAATCTGATTGGCTGTTGAGGGCTCTTGCACAATGGGATAGGTGTTTCAGTGTTGGGGTATTTTGATCACTGTTATGAATGTGTTTATCTGCTGTTATGCTCTTTAATAACCTTGTTATTATTCCCCCTTCTGTTTTCACTTACCAAGGAGGAGTTTTTTCATCTGACGTGTTACGTATCAGGGCTAATCTGATGAACTTTGGCTACCTTTACTTGCAGGCCTGAAGAAAAAAACAGACACACACACACAGAGACACACATTTTTATGCTATCTAGACTGCAGAAGTAAACACACACAGCAAGGCTGGACATCCCGTAAAAAACCACAAGGGGAGGGGAACATGTGACACCAGGTTGTGGAGACAGGTTGGTGTCCGAGTGCATGATGCACCTGCACCTGCTTTGCCACACTGACGTAAGACAGTTGTTTACATGGACCAGACGTCATACATATGGACAAATAATTTAATCCAAACTCTCATAACTTGTTTTTCAGCGTGTTTTGTGAATTTTCATAACCCGGCATCGTAACACCATGTACGAGCCTTCAAATACTTAAAGTGCTCAAAGTCAAGAAAATAACATGTAATCCCAGAGGTCAGCTGCACTGTGTGCACACAGTCACACGCTGTTTACAACAGAGTGAGGACGAGCTCAGAGCGCTGCACATGTCACCTTTGTTTACATGCGTTTCCTTCCTGAAAGGGGTGGCGCCACACTCACACACACAAGCAGTATTCCAGTGTTGCTTTGGAAACAGAGCTCCAACAGCAGCCAATAGGAGGGGAGGGATTATGACATGTGTGTGTGTCGTGTGTGTGTGTTTGTGTGTCTGTGTGTGTGTGTGTGTGTGTGTGTGTGAGAGCGTTTCAGTAGTGTGTGTGTGTGTGAATTAATCAAACAGCGCTATCAATCAGGCAACGTGTTGACAGGGGAAGATTTTTTTTAATCAGGTCTTTCAAGAAAGAATAAACACAGGGCAATAATGCCAGGCTCAAGCAGACACGCGACTAATCCAATTAAAGATCAACAGTTTAATTTGCAAGTGAAGAATTATGAGGAGTGTGTGTATCTGCCCGTGTATCCGTAAGACTATTTGTGTATGAGGCAAAGTTTTCTGCACTTTCATTTCTTGCGGCATATATTTGTGAATGAGCAGCTGTCACAGCCACTGTGGCATGCCCAGTACATGTTTTTTTCCCTGTTTGTGGACATGTGTACTTGCACGTGTGGTCATGTGTATTTTATACAGCTGTTATTGTTATGAGTGATTAATTGCTTGTGCTGGCACCTGTTTAGGGTCCTTTACCATAAGGATGTTTCGGTCTTCCTGTTCGCACTGAGTTTATCAGTGTGGACCATAATAACACACAATAACAGAAGCTTTGCTATCTACTGTGTTATAAAATATGATTAACTCACACACTAGTATGTAAACATAAACTCGTGCCATGTGCACTTTGATAAAAACTCCAATCCCTTTTAATATTTAACATCTCTTACAGCTTATTCTCTTGCGGTTGCATAAAAACATGCACACATCGTGACTGATGTTCAAAGACTGTAGGTTGTGTGAGTTTGACCGTGTGATTAGCTTGTTTGGGTAAGCTGCAAACAAAATGAACTTTTTGGGATTAATAAAGTTACCTGAATATGAGTGCAAATATACACAAATGCATGCTGTAAAATGCGAATCGGAGAAAAAAAATGGAAAAGAAATAAAACCCTGCAAAGTGAAAATAAACCAGTATCACTGTCACTTCCGGGGTAACAATGGTAGTAGATCTTATTACCTTCAGTCAAAATTACTCTAAATTCATTAAGTGAGATGAGCTCGCCAAGATGTAGCTGATTTTGCTGCTGATTCCGAGGGGAAGGAGTGGCATAATTAAATTCCCCTTTTCCCCCAGTTCATTTCAGGCTTTAGGAAAACATAGGAGGAATATGTCTTGGGAGCAAAATAAAATAACAGCCCACATTTTTTGACAGATGTAGGTCTTTAAGCAAGATGGGAGCAAACTAAGAATAGCTGTGTAAATAACAATGTTCCAGTGGTCTAGTCTGCAGAAGGACTAAAGCGAGCATCCAAGCAGTGCACACAATGAACAATAGTGGGGAAAAGTTTTAATATTTGTGATTGATTCGGGTGTGTATGTATATGTAAAATGCATTTTGTTATTTAGATCTTAATTTGTTTAGCTGTAGAAGGGACTACCCTTTATCTGTGGATATTTTCATGTATTTACAAAGGTGTAGGGAAAACAAAGAGTAATTCTGGTGCATGTGTGTGAGAGTGAGAACTGTTACAGAGTAACCCATGTGTTACCTACCACACAGGATGCAGCTGCAGCAAGTGAACAATAGCTTCTTCACAGTGTGGGATTGTGAATGTCTCTGTGTGTGAGACTTTACTGATCAGTTCCTTAAAACAGAGCTTCTTTGTCATTTCTGTCTATCCTCTTTTCCTTATGTGTACCCTGGATGTAACCTTAAGGCATAAGGAAGGTAATCTAATCAGTAACCTACTGTTTCTTTTTTCTTTGCACCAACCACCCGCAAAGCATGCAAGTGCAATCATGTTTGCCTAATCACTGCAAAACAGGGATGTAGTAAGTGAGTGACAGTTCATCTAAAGCTGCAATATGGACAGACCAAAGTAATGCTTGATTCATCCCCCCGCTGGGAGGTGAAATAAGTTTGAGATCAGCCTTCTGGGGCTTCAGTGTCTTGCATAAGGCTATTTTTGAAGCGTGAATTACTTCACAATGAAAACAGCAGATTTACAGCAAAATCCCAATAAAAGGAGATTTAAGTATGTTAACTTAATCTGTTTAAAAAGGGATCCAAATAACACTCTGCATTTAATATAAATCACACTAAATTTTCTGAAAAAAAATTGATGTAACAAACCAAATAATGAGAATGGACTGAACGCGGAGAAAGTGTAAAAGACAGAGGAATAAAACCTTGAAATACAAATCAAAAAAGCATAAAATTGTAGGCATATTTCTGCTTGGAGTTACAGTGGATGCTTTCTTGAGTACAGTATACATTTAAAATAGCTGCTTTGTCCTGGCCTAACAGTGGAGTGCCAGACACAGTTTATGAAACAAAGAAAGTGGATAGCCAACCACAGCAACCTCAGCAGACTCCTCAACTCTACCCAGCAACTATTACATTCTGATACTTAGCCGGTGTGTTTCTGTCGCAAACAAACACAGACATGCATGTGTGCTCACAGACACAAAGACTCAAGGCCACAGTGAAAAGATCTCGCTTAGCTTTGGAGCCAAAAGAGGATCTTGTTGCTGTCATTGTAGATATTATGTATCAAAGCCCCTTTGCATGCATGCATGCATGCATGCATGCAAGGAGGTGGAATTAGGAAGTCCTGCATATGATGTCGGTATATATCAGAAACATTATCTTGTACAGTATCTAGTACTGTCTGCAGTGTGGGTGCGGGTAGCTACTGTCGCACTTGTAGACGAGGGGACTACGTGTAGGCATATTTATCCACAGCCTCAGCGCAAGGCAGCTTACTGACGTCTGACTCGGAAACTGACAAAGACGGACTTTGTTGCCTTTGTGGGTGAACCGAAAGAACCTAGCCTTTCAGCATCCCCCTTTGACTGTGTAAGTGTGCGTTTGTGTGTAGGTGGGTGTATATATGAGAGCAATGGAACTTTATTTCCAAGACCAAAGGAAAGGGTATCCCCAGCCTTGTTAATAAAGGCGTAACAATAAATTTCATTGCTGGATTTAAGATGATAACAATCGATACACCCACGCATCCTACAATGAATTTTCTTATAGGGAAATTTCACTCTCTCCTTCTACCTCATCCCTCATCTTTCTCTTGTTCCTGTCAAACTCCATATGCCAAGTGTGGGTTTTTTTGTCTTCAATCTCTCTTTCTTTACAAAGCCAGACATGAGTCTCTCATTCAAATAGAGTCCTCTTTGTTGGCATGGATTCAGAAGCAGTGAATGTCTCTTCAAACAGACGCATGCAAACACACATAAATGCACGCACGCATAAAGCCCCCAAGGGCTTGTTTCCTTTGATCCAGGTCTTACTCAACCTTAGACAGTGCAGCAGGTGTGAGGCAGCCGTCAGGTGTGTGTGCACAAGAGCAAGCGCGTGTATATATGTGTCATCGGCCATATGGCCCTTAGTGACTAACTACACACCTAACCCACCTCATGCACCCACTCGAACAAACACGCTGGCTTTCACCGTGTCTCCAAAGCAGCTGCAGAATCTAGAAAACACTGGTGAACGCATAACCAAGGGCAAATCACAGCAATTGCTTGGCTGATACTCCACCAATCATGTAGCTTAGCCTGAGTGCAGTCTGCAGCTGAGCCAATCAGGAACAAAGAGTGAGGATAACCAATACCAGCAGGAGCCAGAAAGTGAAGCAGTTGGAGATAGAGATAAACCAATCAGAGCCTAAAGGTTGAATCCATTGATGTGATGTTTTTGAATTTCTGCTAAGAACTTTTCCTTTATAACCAAAACATACAAGAACTTAATGCCCCTTCTCGGCAGTGCTAACTCTCTATTAAAACACGTGCAAATCCAATCATATAGAAGACCCGCGTGTTACAGGAAAAAAGTCTCCTGCAGATGTTGCAAGATGATGAAATTCCAGAAATAGGCAGTGCAAACAGTATATCTGTTTTTGTTTTTTCTGCTCTTGACTGGTTGTGTTTTTGAAAGGTTACCTGACTTCCTTACTGTCCTCTATTTGAGCACATAGATCTCTGTCTAAGTGTGCCACTGTGTTTGGCCCAGGTCACCCCAAACCCTCTGACTTCATGGACAATAAAGGAGAGAGGCGTGTCATTGACACACGTGCTGCCAACTGTTGCTGAGACACAAAGTGAACATAAAAACCACTTTACTGACTGTGAAGGGCCCCCCTCCTCATGACCATGGCACACTCCAATATCATGAGCCCCCCACACACATACACACTCACCCCTATCCTGGCTCCTTTGTCCCAAATGAATGAGTTGGAGAAGTGTGTGTGTGTGAGGACAGCTGGCTCTCTGGCTCCATCAGTAGCAGCTGCCCCAGCCTCGGGCCCTCAGGGTGGAACAGGGCAGATTAGAGGCTGACTGGGGTGGGGTGAAGTGTGTGTTTGTGTGCATGAGTGTGTCAAGGGGACGTGTGGTCCAGTCTGCGGCCTTACACTCAATGAATGGGCCAGCCCTCTTCTTTGTCCCATCTCCTGTATCATTTTCTTTTTCGTGGCGTCTCCCTCCAAAAGCAAAAGGAAGCACTTTTTTTTTTCCTAAATGAAAAATTAGAATGCGATATAATTAGAGGGAAAGACGGAGCAGAAAGAGAGAGAAAAGTAAACAGAGAGAGATGAACAGGATCTAAAAGAGAGACAGTGAAAGTAGCCAGTGTCAGCCAGGCGAAGGGCTAGACAGTGGGATGGAGACACTGAAAGACACAGAGCGTTTTGGGTCCCCACTTGGTGCTGAGTGGGGGCCAGCTATGGGGACAGCTGTTACTCATGCCTATAGGATATCTGAGCCAGGCCTTTTCAAAAATACAGGGCTGCTATGAAGAATGGAGGGGCCACTTTTCTGTCGTGTGTGTGTATGTGTGTGTGTGTGTGTGTGTGTGTGGTAGGAAAAATAAAGAGCTTTTGAAATTGATGGGTGTGGATTCTTGCCAAGACATAAAGAGTGGCACGCTTCACCCGAATGTCTCGGCAAATAAAAAGAGCATTCTGAGTGGACTGATACGAAGGAGGGGAGGGAGACAGACTTTCACCCCCTAAAGAGCCATTTATAGACATGTTTTCATCCATGTTGATTTATTAAAACACAATGGCATCTCCAGGACAGAGCCACAGTTTGTTGACACAGAGGAGTCATTCAGAGCTTCACAACAACATGATATTTACACAGTAACTCGGCTTATGGAGACACATGCAAATCATTCTGGCGTGATCCAGTCTTAAGCATGAGACGTTGTGAAAAGCACACAGATCAGATGGTTAAAAGCCTTAAAGAGCATTGAGTCATATGTTTGCAAAATCCCTGTAATGGAGATAAATCACAGATAAAGGTTAAATGACGTGAAGTCCCATCAGACACATAGTATATAACACTTAGCAAATAGCATTTTGAAACATCCCTAATGCAACACTGACCTTCAGAGAGTCTGTTTCAGTGCTTTTTAAAACTGCTTTTGTGAAATACTAATGCAAGACTGACCCCCAGCAGATTCTTGGCTATAGATTCTCTTTACAGCCTCTACGCTTCTGTCCTCCTCCTGCTCCTCCTCTCCTCCTCCTCCTCCGATCTTACATCCTCCACATGAACTGCAAACCCTCTGACCCTCGTTGCCAAGGCAACATGCCAGTCTGATCCAGAGTGACAGCTCTATTCAGGTTGTCATCGTCTCCCATGACAACCAGTGAGCAATCCTTAATTAGGCCGAGGGATGCTCCAGAAAAGAGAGTGACGGTTGATTCAATTACGAAGCCTTTGTCTGGTCTTTGTTTATTACGCACATTGTTATTCGCTGCAGTGAAAAAGTCGTTTGTCTCAAAGCGTAATTTTGACAAGAAAGGCAAACATACAACAATGTGTCTTTTTATGAAATTTCAAAATGTTTGACCCCACATGGCTGTGTGTAAAGAGATCAGGGCAATGCTGGCTTGAGAATCTAATTTAAAGAATAGCACTGAATGTGTTCTTTGAAGGTGTTTTCTTGTCAGGGGTGTAGAAAACAACAAGGAAATAACTAAAAGGAAGTTAGAGTAAGATATCACTGAGGTCATAGGTCAGACTGCAGTTGTAGTGAGAGGTACAGTTTAACTGATATTAGCTTGATAGACACCAGAACTGAATGACAAATACACGTTGTTACCACCATGTCATGTAATACGCATACTTTGTGCTACGCTGCAGTCTTAAGAAGACCTCATTGAAAACAGTTTGACAACAGATGCACTGTACCATGGACTGCACTTTGAAAAAGTTCAGATCTTGCGGAAAGCAAAATTTGCAATGACCCATTATTTTGTTACTGGTTGTATCTGATGCTGGTAATTCTCAGAAAGCACATTAGCAAGCAGAGATTAATCTCATCCTCTGCTTTTAGGAAGCTTCATGGGACCTTCTGCATATTTGGCAGATATTATCAGAACCTATTCAGTAAGTAATTACTAAGTAAACAGGACACAGCATGTATTAAAGTTAGCAGCTTGATGCACTTAGCTGAAGCAAGGAAGTCCAATATTTAAAAAAAGACAAATTAAATATAGCAACTTCACAGAACTAGAGCTACAGTGTTATGTAAAAGTCCAAGAAACCTTCTTTGATATTGCAAGATAATGGGACATTGGTGCAGTGATTAACTGACACGTGCTCAAAAATATATGGAAATACATTATATAAGGCAAAAGCAGAGTTTGTACAATTATCTATAGAGCTTGGAACTCAATATATATGGTGTGAACACCATCTTTAACACAACCTGAACTCAAGGGTGCATGTTTTATTAAATTAAATTAAATTAAATTAAATTAAATTAAATTAAATTAAATTAAATTAAATTAAATTAAATTCCAAAAAACTTTATTGATCCTGAAGGTTGACCCCGAAGGAAATTGTAATTTTGCAGTCTTCGGGACTCGTTCTCCAGACTTCTTGAAGGACATGTTCTGTTCTCTGTCAAGATGATCCCACACTACTTCAGTAACTTTGATGTCTGAGCTTCAGAGGACCTGGTTATTGAATCTTCTGATTGATGGTGTTCACCTGTGTGTTTTTCCAAGTATTCTTTTACTCCATTGGTAGTGGGTTTGGGATCCGTGTCATTCTTAAAAATTAATGCATTGCCAATCAGATGCTTATCAGATGGTATTGGATGATATATGGCTCAAAATCTGGCGGTACTTTTCTGTGTTCATAATTTAGTAATAATACAGTTTTGGCAAGATCCCAAACACCACTGGCTCACATGCATCTCCAAACCATGACAGAGCCTCTGCCATGTTTTACAGATGGCTTGCTGGAGCTGTCTCCTGACCACCTTCATACATACTGACAACAATTTAAATCAAAAGTTTCATATATAGATTTATCATATGACCCTGTGTCCACTGATTTTCAGTCCAGTTCTTGTGCAATTTGGTGTACCTCAGTCTTTTCTTCCTTAAGAATGGCTTCTTAGGAAACCCTTGCACTGAGACCATCTCTGATGAGGCTTCGGCATACTAGAAGCCTGTTGTCTGAACATTTCTCAAGTCTTGTGTGAGCTGCATTTTCCACCTATATATTAAGGATTTCAATTTCAGATACTGTTCATCTGCACAACATGTCTAGATATCCCAAGTTTTCAGCTAGTAGGTCTTGGTGGGGCTTTTGTTTGCCTGTCAAATTGTGTTATCTTTGGCATTTTCCATAGTTTCGTGCAAAGAAATGGGGCTACTAGTAACAAAATGCCTGCAGGTACATTTTAATTTTTTTTCTGTAGACATAAATTACTGGTTCATCAATGACTTACATGCCTTTTTTATGCTTGAATGATTCAAAGGTCGGTGTTAAGTTACTTAAGAGACAAAAAACGCTCACACACCTGAAATGGTCAGGTACAAGGACTGGACTGAAAATGAGTGAAAAGGCAGCCAATGTTCAAAGAAAAACTTTGAAAGACGTTCAGAAAGTCTGAAGAACTTGTTCAAGATCATTTTAAAACTCAAAGAAATCCTCATGAGTGCTAAGAAAAAAAAAAAAGATTAAATAAGTAGCTGGGTGCTGACCACATTGTTGGTTTACATTTGTTGATGTTTCCATGCATGTGTTAAAATGTGATTTTTCTTTTTTACCCCCCCCCCCCTTTTTTTTAAACAAAACTATATATATATATATTATATATATATATATATATTATTTATATATATATTATATATATATTATATATATTATATATATATATAATATATATTTATATTATATATATATATATATATATATAATAATATATTAAATGGTGCATAAGCTTGCTCATAAACTTGTCATTGCTTAGAGTTTAAGCAATGACAAGCTTTTGCTATCTTATACTTTACACTACACCATCTGCTGAGGCCATCAGTGATGCACCTTTACCCCCCAAAAAGTCTGAAAACTAGACTGGAAAAGTACTGCAAAAAGACACACACATGCACTCACTTGTTCACAACAAATAAACTGCACACTCCTGCTGTTGTCTATGCAGACACATCTGGATGCAGAATGGATGCATGCGTGTTGTGTTGCTCTTCTCTCTCAACTGTTTGCACTTGCAACAATGCACACTACTGCATTGCTGATAACAATCTGTCTGGCTTGCTATCTGACATTGTACCTGTATCTACCTGTCGAGTCCTGTTGTTTGCTGTCGACCAGTCTTCAGACTATCTGTCTGCACCTCCTAAAACCATTTTTTAACCTAACAACTTAATTAGGGGCCTATATATATTTGCACCAAGAGAATGAGTATCCACACTTGGAGCGACAACTTGTCTTTAGAGCCTTCCGACTTCCATTATTGCGCCCATAGCTTAGGCTGACAGTTGGATAAAATCGGGGTGATTAAGCCGTCTAACATCCATGTTTTTCATGAGTCACAGGAAAGCCACTTTCCAAAATGCTATGAGCTCATATTTACTTGGTTATATACATAAAAACCCATCACATGATGTATGTTTGAGCAATGCTTGTTCTAAGCACCTAAAGACTACTTGATTATGTGACTCTAAAGAAATAAACAGATGTGATTTGTTAATATGTATAGATCAACGTATTTAGAAATGTCTATTAAAATCTGTGTTCCTTATGTTCGCTTGTTATTGCATGTCTTCACGTTTTGTTTGTAGGCAAAATCCCTAAATCACACTGAATCCTCAAAGTCTTACCTCTTTTCGGATAGCATTAAGTTGTAGTTGGCATCAGAAAATGAGATGGAGTAGGCAAACTTCATAGAGTGCTGTGGTTCAGTCAAACAAGAAAACACTGATGCATGACCACAAAGTTCATGAGTCAGTACATTTAACAGTGCCTTGAGTCAACATTAGTCTTAAGAAATGTAGCAGGAATATAATCTAAGAAGAATTTGCAAAACATACAAAAAAGCATTTTGCTTTGCCAAGCACTTGGACACAAACTTGGTGATAAACCACAGCAGTCACTTGAATGTAAAAAGCAACGGTTACATTTTGGTTAACAGTTCTGCACAATTAGAATTAGGAATATATACAACAAAATGTATTTGTATTGGTAGCAGTTGCCTCTGCCACTGTGAGTCCTCCTATTTTTATTTGCCACAGAGAGGAGTCACACAGCAAGTGCCACTCTTGTGCTCCACTTCTTTATGTCCAGCTGTGGAGAGCTCTGTGCTAAGCTCACTGCTGGGCTTCTTGTTCCACTCGTGTTTGACCTCACACCTACTGGAGAGGTTAATTAGTTAATTAGTCATGTCTGACAGGAGTGCCACCTTCCCTCATCCGGCACTCCTCTCTAAAAAAAACACCGCTTCACCTCTCCATCCTGCGACTGAGCCCAGAGACCACACCCTGCAGCCACTGTGTGAAGTGGCTGCAGGGTGTGGTCTGCATTTTGGTCAGTTTACATCTGACCAAAATGCTAAACATTGTCAAATATATTTGCTTTAAATTTTTGATAACCATTGAGCAGGTGTGTAGTGTAATGCTTCTTGAATCTGCTTTGGTTCTCTGTGTGTCCAAAGGTACACAAAAGTTCCAAGAACTGACCTCCATGCACTTAACCCCAAGAGATGGAATGACCGGGCACAGAGTGTTTTGTTTACTCTGCCATATCTAAGAAAGACTCAGTATTTCTCAGATAGGGTTCAGGTTAGGCTGTGAAACTAGATTCCACATTGGCACACTGTCACACCTAAGTAACAGTACACTTAACTTGTCCACCCTAACTCCTTAGCCCCACAGCCAAAACTGGGAGAGTGAAGAGAAAAGGTGAAAGATCAGCCTCGCACTCCTCTGAGACATGAAGCTGCCCGAGAGGCACCCTAATCCTCAGCCAAGGGGGGATTCCAGTTTTCTTTTAACCTTTAGATGGGTTTTCAGGGTAAAAATTGAGCAGTGATGAGAAAGGAGAAGGTGAGATGTGAAATAGTGGTTCCCTTGTAGATTGTGCATGTGAGTGTTTTTTTTTAGAAGATAACAGGAAAGGCACCGTGAGGTGACTTCTAGAGAGTTCAGAGGAGAGGCTGGAAAGTCCAAGCTGACTCACTAAACTTTCACCTGCTCAAAATGCACAGGAGAGAGGGAATGAAAGAAAGAAAAAAAGAAAGAAAGAAAGAAAGAAAGAAAGAAAGCTGTTTTAAGTGCATAGTCTGAGGTATTATTAGCAACTGTTCTGTTTGCCAGGTTTCACCCTTGTGTCTGATCTAGGGAGGAGTCACACAGCAAGTGCTTTTTTTTTCTTCTTTCTGTATTTTTTTCTTTGTAAAGCAGAAAAGTGTAAGATGTTCAAGGGCTTTGAAGTCTGGAAGACAAAAAAGGCTCCTAAGAAGAACAAGTTCTTTGATCATGTGTCAGCGAGTTTTAGCTTTTGTTGCAGAGATGAGTGAGTTGAAATAACTTTAGTGATCTGGTGTCATGTCCACACGGGTAGCATACAAGGTTTTTGTCTGAACGTTGTCATTGAATCGCTATTGCATCAGATTAGTGCATGCTTTTGGTCTTCACTGAACGTAAAGACAACAAAAGACTAAAAGTTATCATTTATCAAATGATACATTAATCACACCAAAAGTGCAGCTATAACACCCTAAACACCTTTGGTCACTGTTGATAGAACATCATCATACATTAAGGTCCTCCTTTGAACAGGAAAGACTTTAAGACGCAGCATATTAGCTGTTATTTTTAAACTTCCCTCAGTTTTAGCCAAAAAACATAACTTCCTAATACAAACACATTAAAACCAGACAACTCACTGAAGTGGGATTTTTATTACTCTGGCTAATGCAACGCCACTTTGATGTGAACCCAAGCACCATCTAATGTGAGCCAGACATCCCCTTTCTCAGCAGAGCAGAACTTACCTACATCCAGCGCTCCTTCACTGGGCAGCTTTGTGAAAAGACGGCAAATGTGCTTGCAACAGCCAAACACAGAATAAGTGGGTTGACTGAGCGTCAATGTGCATCTGTTGGGGTGCAGTATTTCCAGCAGTTTTTTGATCCTTCTTAAAAGAAGGATCAAAAAAGAAGTTTGTCTAAAGTGTGTAAATTGGTCCAAAAGCCACACTTATTATCCACAAATGGGCAAACCGATTCATGAATGACTCAAATATTGTCTCTGATGTGATGCTTCCCCTTATGGCAACATTACTTTTGGCTTTTCTACATATTAGATTTAATTCTTCATTCTGTTGCATCTCAAGCAAAAGCTCAGGTTTAAGGGGGGGTTAATTTAGTTGAATGAGTAAAAAAATAGTCTAAGAGGGATTTAACTAATGAGAGAGGCAAGTGACTGACTGGGTGGCAAAAACGATTTAACAGATAAATATACAAAATCTCACTTTTGTAATCACAAAAGTTTTTTTTTTTTCTCAGTCCCATGGATTTCCCTCCTCACTGGTATGCTGCTTGTTTGAAGTGGCTGCTGGAGACCCAGCCTGTAAAATGGGCTGAGGAAGAAAGGAAGCCAAGTCCAGCTGAGTACATAAAGATACATACAACCAGCTGCAGATTGAGTATTTGACAGAGAAAAAGAGAAGGGAAGTCAAAACCACATTGTTATTGCGTAAATTCACAAATTCACACAGCTGTCCTGCAGCCAATCATATTGCCTTATATGTGTTTATACTCCCCTCAGCTAATGCGGGTTATCTAACCTAATGAGCATGCTCTCCCACACTGGACATTTACTTTGAGTAAATAGAGATGGTAAATGCAATGTTAAAGTTCCTCCAGGAAAAAGAAAGCAACGGCAAAACCCCCTAAAGCAGCAGCGTTCGTTCCTGTAAACTGAAACAAACTGGCTGCCCAGCACTGGCTCACAGAGGATATGGTTACATTCTCTCTAAGAAGCAGCTCTTGCTTTCTGAGTACTTTGCGTCTTGCTCTTCTGGCGAATTAACAAAACACACAACGTGTTGCTGTCAAATGAAATTCTTCCAAGTTATTTTTCTGTAGATGCTGCTCTCTAATAGAGGAAAGATGCTTCGTGTTAGCGACATGTAACAAGCTTCTATAACAGAATCCACGGCGTTCAACACAGAATCTTCTGTCTTGCTGAGATGAGAAGCTCTTTCCAGGAAACCTGAGAGACGCTTCTGAATCATACATGTGCAAAAAATACCTCTGCAGCGAGTCTGGCACCTCAGAGAGGTGAAGGAGCAGAAGGCCTTACGTGAGTCACATAAACATGAAGTTTTTATATGGCATTATAATTCCACATAATCAAGTAGTCAAACTAACCAATTCCTGCTAATTTTGAACACTGTGCAGCTATCTTAATTGACCCCCCTCTCCGACCATCCGTCAGCTCACTCAGCCCGATGTGTAGTGTCTCTTGAGGGCCTACTGTGGAGCAGCAGTCAGTGGTAAAGTTTCATAAACACAGACACATATGGGGTGACAGATTTACACTTAAGGCATTCTTTCTTTTCCTGACATGTTCAGACACATGCGGCAAATCACCACAAGGATAAATAGATATACTATATGAATGGAGATATGAGTTTGAGATCTAAGCGGGGATACTTTTACAGTTTCTGCCTGCTCCTTTTTCCTTCTTATCAGGCTTTCGAGCCACAGCAGCTGCCCCATGCACATAAAATCTTCAAATCCATCTCCAAATGGACAGGTAGTGCCACATGTGTGGAATAAAAAGCCTCTTGAATAACTCAGTCTCGGGTTACCAGCTGCACGCGACAGCTGCCTGAAAAAGGATCTGGTTTCTGGTGGTTTTTGTACAGTTGGTGATGGATGCAGAGCAAAACACAGGAATCGTTAACCTCCTCCTGAGCCCTTCCAGTGAGTAAAGGGCAGTTTGACTGCCAGAGACAGGAGGAGCATTGTCTTAGCTCTCTGAACTCAACAACATACGTTGCAGAGAGAAAGATATACGCCACTTAAAAAAAAAAAATGACCATAGAGCAATGCCTACATTATCCTATCTTTAATGCATTTAATTTCATATCTTTACCCCCAGTTACTCAGAAGTCTTGTTTTTACATTGAACTGCTGAGACATAAAGCACCCACGCAAAATATATGGCATATAAATGCTATGGTCAAGGTGAGCTGCCCTGCTGATATATGCACACCAGCAATTTTCATCTGATATGAGCACAATACACATAGACAACTTAATCTCCTCTCCTGTACAAGACAGGCTGAGAGTGCGTACAGACTGTGGGTGCCTGGCCTTTTCTTAACAACAAGGCAGCTCTAAGATGCATGGTGAATAGGCTTTTGTCTAAGAATACTGTTGTGGTTGTGAGATAATGGCTGATTCATATGAGGACATGACAAGCTGTGAGGGTTTATGCAAGTAGAAGTCAGATGTCAGATGCTGTCTGTGACTGCTGTACTGTACTACCTATCTCCTCAGCAAGACCTGTACACTCTGTATCTCCTCTTAACGTGTTTTTTAGGAAGATTATAGATACTGCCAGCAGAAGATGATGTCATACTTTCACGTCTGAATAGGATACTATGCTCTTTATCTAAGGTTTGCATATCTCCAAGGGGAAAACAAATGCTTGTCTCCAGGATAGCGTCTGCAGCATTTATATTGCTGAAACATGGTTTACACACATTGCCTTGTGTACAGAATGGAAATGAGCACACGGAGATCATAATCATCTGTAGGGAAATTCTTTTGAGTATGACAGGATTACTCAAATGTGAAACAAAGTCATCATAACGGAATGTGTTTTCTGTGTGACTCACTGTTTATCAGCCCTCCTGCGGATGACATAAAGTGTAAACACATGCATAATGGCAAACGTTTACTACCTGCCACATCAGTCACACCACTTTATATATTTAGAGAGTGCTGAAAGTGCATCCCAGTAGTATCGATAAGAGGGAACTGTATGCATCAGTGAAACAGTTTTTTCACAACTACTTTAAGATTTCATCTTCCAATCACAGTGAATTCATTTTCACCTTAGGTAACAAGTGGCATTCAAAGAGTAGTAGCTTGCTGAATTTCTAATTAATTCAACTTTAAAAACATCATCAGGTGACCTGAATGACAAAAGGCTGGAAACATTCTTGCTTCCAGTTTGTCCTAGTGCTCGTTGGTGGTGTATGCACTTTATGTAGCGTGGTTTATTAAATAATATTAAATAGGGCATGCTGCACTGATAAAGTGTAGAGTTGAAAATATCCAGGAAAGGTACTTTTTTCTTCTTTCAAAGGCTGTCTGGTTAAGTTTGATGTTTCAAAAAGTTGAAACCCCAAGAACTTTTCCTAGCCACAGTGCTGTGGTTGCACAACAGTGAAGAAATGAACTCTCAAGACAGCTCTGGAGCAAGTGTGACAGCTGTGCACCTTTCAGGGCACTTTATCTAAAGGTCATTGAACCAAACCTTCCACAATATATAAGAGCAGGTTAACCCTTACATAAGAATACCAGGGTCTCGATTGTCACATGGGAACAATGCAAACCCTGATATATGTGCATTACAGCAAAGCCATGTTGGATTCTAGCTAATAGTCATGTGGAGATTTATACCTTAAATAGCGAAAGACATCAACTAATTGCACCAGTTCTGATTCCCTGATGCTCAGGGTTGTATAACTTTGTGAAAGCATGGGGATACATCACACTGCATATAATCCCTGCCTGTGCTTGCTCTCTTATAAGAGCACAGCAAGGAAATCTGAACTGTCACATGGCATCTGCACTGGCCAACGCTGTTCCATTGTTGCACGTAACAACTTCCCTGGTGTGTCTATTCTCATATCAGATGGAAGAAAGAGAGGGAGAAGCACAGAGAGAGCACTGCATGCACTGAGTTCAGATGCACACGTGTTGTTTGCCTTTTGGCCTGTTTCTCTGCTGTAACAATAATAATCCATAAGCTCAGCGTGAATTCTAAAGATTTGAAATTGGCAGCTACACCATAAAAGATTCATGACATCCTCTGACATGGAAATAAAACTGTGTAAAGGGAGGGAAAAATGCATCTGCAACATGTCTGAAAAAAAAAATCAGCTGTTCATAGAATGAGCAACTGCTTGTGTTTTCATGATAACTATGACCGTAGTCATCCTGAAATAATGTTTTATATTTTATCTGCTACTTGATCTACATAATCTAAATGATTAATGTCTGAGTGTTGAATGTATGCCTGCACTCATAAAAAGCAGTGTTCACCAGCACAAAAAATATTATCTTTATAGAAACATTCAAACTCTAAATTACAGTTCCAGTGTTCATCAGCTCTGTTATCACATTGTTCCTGATAAAGTTGCTGTTTCTGAGCTCAAAATCCTGGAAGTTGATGTTCTCACCATAGACTTCAACCTTCCAGAGAATGCAATTGTCAAATTTAGTATTAAAATGTTGTAGATTTTAGAGAGTCCAACCATGAAGGTGTTGCATTCGGTGAAGGGAGCAACCACTCTTAATAATGAAATTTTCTCTCCTGATTAAACTAATGCTTATGTCAAAGCTGTGGCTCGTCCCATCATGCCACTAATTTAACACATTGTAAAAGCAACCAATATGTTTTTGAACACCCTGTGACGATTTTTCATCACCTGACACCTTCTTACCAGATTGAACATCCAACGCGTATGTGAGTGTTGCTTCCATGAAGCGCTCAAAAGATTGTAAGCAGCCCAAAGGTTGACAAGGAGACAGTCTTGAAGGGGAGATTTAAATCAGATATATTGTTCACTTTTATAGGCAGAGTTGAACAAACGTTTGATTGCACCTTGTAATATGCATTTATCCACAGTTTATTATTGTAACTGTGACAATAAGATGATCTTTCCTTAAATATTATTATTTTTGTGCCCAAAACCTACCGAACCAAGTAAATCAAAGCCATAACGTTTTCATGTTTGTTTCTTTTCCAGCTGCAATTTGTAGCTTTTTATCTGCATCATAACTATTACCATTTATATGCTACATCACAGGATTGGGAAATGTATGATTATCTCGTGAAGAACTTGCTGGGTTGGTTTCTTTGTTCGGTTGATCGTGTTCAATCTTTCACTAGGCCTAAAAATAGAATGTGGGGCAAAAATAAAAACCTATCAAACTGTTCCAGATCTAGGTCAGAAAAAAAGAAAAAAATTAACTGTGGTAAGAAATATTTTCCATCCATCCATCCATCTTCTTCAGCTTATCCAATTCATGGTTGGTTGGGGGTCGGGGGGGATAGAGTAAGAATCGCCAGTTAAAGTAAAGGTGCGCGTCTTTGCGTGACTTTGGGAGAAAACCAGGTTGAAAACCTGGAAAAAACCTATGCAGACACATGAAACATGCAAAAGGCCCTACCTGACCTGTGGATTCAAACCCAGGAGGCAGTAATGCTAACCACCACACCACTGTGCTGCAAAAAAAGAGAGCATGCTGAGCATGCCCAGCCTTGGAAAAAAAGGTTTTCAACTAATAATTACGTAAATAGTGATTGAACTGCATTGCAAGTTTATGAGATGTACCATAATGCCATTGATTTCTTTTCACTGGCCTGGAGTATAATTTAAAGCAACTTATAGAAGTGCATAAAGTGTCTAGACAAAGCTCACTAGAACTTACTTAAAGGGAACCTGTATTTGTATCAGGGCTGTGGAAGTTGCACTAATACTTTGCTTCATGAACAACTTATGAGAAAAAAACCCAACACCTCTAGAGTCACATGACTCACTTTTGCTCCATAGCGTTGTCCACTTCCTTTCTGGAAACTCAATCAACTCAACGTTGTTTCAAACAGTGGAGATTTGTGAATGAAATGGGATTTTTTTTTTAACATAAATATAAAACTCCAAAGAGGACAAACACATGTAAGAGTCACATGTAAAATTCCAATGACTCATCGGCATCCAAAATATTGTGTCCCTATTTGAGCACCCGGGCTATGAATAAAGGCAGTGTTGCTTCTTGCTATTTCCTGTGATTTTCCTCAGAGGAAACAAATGTGTTATAAAAGAAATGTTGTTATTATTTCTACTTCTGACACATGATCCTGAGTGTATTTATGCATTTCTGTTTAAGTAATATTTGATGTAACAAGCCTCTTAAAACAAAAATAGAAAATTCTGTTGAAGGTTAGTAACATTTGGTTGTTTGCAAATTTCAAGCAGCTTCCTAACTTTTGGCACAGAATAAGCATGTTTTTGACGACCATAAAGGAAAATCAACTGAATAGTACTACGCATAACATATGCTTATATACAGACTGAATGCAAAGACAAAAACAATGAGTCTGCAAAGAAAGAAAAGCAATCAATACTCTAGATCTCCTTACTTTGCTGTGAAAATATGTTGGCTGTTGCTGATTGCATGTATAATTCTTTTAAACATCACAGAGTACATCAAAACAACATCTTGTACTACTTGTACTTCACTCCTCTATAAACCACCCACTGCACTCCTCTTGTCATTTGTTTCCACTAAGGCCCACTTGATGCTGCCTCATCTTGCCGTCATACTGAGCCACAGAGTCGATACTACTGGACAGCTCAGTATCTGTGAACCTGAATAACATGACTCTCATATTCTGTCCCTGGTCTTGTGGTTCCATAATGTATGACATCAATAGCAGAAACTCAGATCAGTACAAAACAGGAGGAGGAGTAAGAAGAGGAGAACAGAGTCGGTGGAATTGTGAAAACCTTGAATGCAAACAACGTAGGATATTTTTTCTCACTGGCTTGCGTGTCTGTGTGTGTGTTTTGTTTTTGGGGTGGTAGTGCTGCGGTGGGGAATCGTTGCAGACAAGACTGCAATGACAACAGTTCTGAGTCCAGAGTTAATGCTCTCTGACGCAGAAAGGGCCATAACGTGCAGCTGAAGCTGAGCAAAGTTTATCCTGTTCCACTGCTAATCAATACCTTCACCAGCTGATTGTGCAGAGAGAACAACCAATCCCTCTTTGGAGCTGACACAGGGACACTGGGTCCAGCACTGTAGAAAAATATGTGCAATAGAAGTCCCACGCAGACAAAAACAACGTTAGTACGCACACTGAGTGGGGCGGGGGGGGAGTGGATCTGCCTCTGGCCTCCAGTGGGGGTGTTCCTTGTACAGATGTGTTTGATTTTCTCTGTTGCCTTTTGTTGCATCAGCACAAGGCTGTCTTTGTATGCTTGGAGTGCCGTGCTGCATAGTATCAGCAATGTCTGGAGTGTAGGCACTGCAGTGTCTCTGACTACGGCCCAGTGTAGGGTAAGGCAATCTGGGTCACATGAGAAGATTACTGTAGGTGAGCTCAGGACGCAGCCACTCCTGCCAGTTACTGCTTTCTGCAGAACAGCCAAAAAGTCAGGGAACACGTCTATGAAAGGTCAAGAACCCAGTTATGGTTATTATGGTTTTAAGCAAAATATAACAAGATAGTTAATATGCTTCAGAGGTGCTGTTAGGCTAAGCTCAATATTTCATCTCCTCCATCACTGAAAATCTATTCTCAGAGAAACTTCCCACTTGTTTCAGTGATTTTCTTTTAGAATAATTTAAAAGCACTTTTAAAGGCAATAATAAGTAATACTTTTCTGTATGATTTTATTAGTCCCTCACATCATTGTTGAGCCCATTCTTATCTATAGCGTTAGTTCATTGAGGTTTGAAAGCATTTGTTTATGCATAATTCTCTGCATTTCAATCAGGTTGAGGTCTGGAACAAGAACCTATTTTCTTCTTCAGCTATTCTCTTGTCGATTTGCTGTTGTGTTTGGGATCGTAGTCCTGTTGCATGACCCAATTTCAGACAAACTTTAGCTGGTTCACAATTGATTTAGGTATACAGAGGAGTTCCTGGTCAACTCAATGGCTACAAGGTGCCCAGGTCCATTACTGCAAAACAAGGCCAGATCCTCATGTCTCCACCACCGTGCCTGTCAGTTGCTCTGAAGCACTTGTGCTGAGATGCTGTGCTTGTTTTTTGTGGTGCTGTGCATTATGACCAATTTCAGTCTCATCTGCCAAAGAACCTTGTTTCAGAAGTCTTGTGGTTTGTTCAGATGCAACTTTGCAAGCCTAAGCCATGCAGCCACATTCTTTTTTGAAGAGGTTTTCTTCTAGCAACCCTTCTAAACAATGCATATTTGTCCAGTTATGTCTCTTTGTACTATAACAAACTTTAACATTTGACATGAGGCCTGCAAAGTTTGATATGTAGGTCCTGGATTTTTCTGCAGGTTCTTGAGCATTGCACAGTCTGACCTTGGAATAGATTTGCTGGGACATCAACTCCTGGGAAGATTGTGGCATTGTGTTAACACATACTGGAATGACTCAGAACGAGAAATATCAAAGCCTACACTTTTATAGAGGTGCTTAAACTGGCTGATGATCAATTAATCAAGTGCATTTAAATTGTGGTACACTGCTACTTATCAAATGTAATTACCTGCATCATTCCTGTGGAAGCAGGAAACAGGACTGCACAGAAAACTGTGCGAACAGCCATCCGAAAACTCTCTTTTTCACAGGACTCTTTAATTTGAGATTCTGGTGCATCTTCAGAGAAAACATGTTGTAAACATTGCACATGGCTATTATTGTAGTTTTTTTTTTCTTTTTCTTCCTTTTTCTTTTTTTTTTTTACAGATAGGCTTAGGTATAATCCTCCTGCGCTGCTCTGCATAGTCAAACTCTCCTTTAATTAATTCAGTCCCTGAAAGGGCACAGCGTAACCATGTGGACGTCAACAACACGAGCGCCACATCAAAGGCCACATGTCAGAATACAGCACATCCCTGAAAACAAAAACAGCGCATCCAGATACACATGTTTACATATTGACACATACATGCACAATCGCAGGATCTGTGTCTAAAATCCCCTTAGGATGTTTTTCACTCAAGAGCTGACAGACCCCCTGAGGATTTACGTGTCTGTGTTTGTGTGCGCGTGTGCGTGTGTGTGTGTGCGTGTGTGTGTGCGTGTGTGTGTGTGTGTGTGTGTGCGTGTGTGTGTGTGAGAGAGAGAGAGAATGTATTTATGAGTTTGATAATGAGAAAAGAGAGTGTTTAGAAGGATCAGCTTTATAATGCATAAATATGAGCAGATCTAAATAATCAACGCTGACAGAGGGTTTGGGTGTTTTGTCCTTTTTGGGCTTTATGTCAATCCAGAAGAGTTTGTTTTACTCATTTATTTTACATACCCTTTGTACCTCCTTTGTCTTAATTATTGTCTCATTTCACCCAATTCAATTTTGTCCCTAAAAAAACGTAAAGGTAAATAAAGATTAATCTGCATCTGCAGCACTCGTGCCGCAAATCTTATCATACATCACCTTCCTACTGTATAAAGGCCTTTACAAGCACATTTCAAACTCATTATTTCTGCACTCCAATTTTCTTCCTCTTTGTCATAGCCTCTGTCTATTTTACATTCCCAATTTTATTTCATTTCTATGTCGCAGCTGGTATTTATCCTTTTCCTTTTTCTCATTTTCTTACTTGCACTTATTATTCCCCATTCGCTCCCTATTATTGCCCTGAATATATTTTTGCACATTTCACCAAGGAATATACCACATTCATACGTAGCAGAAGAGATTAAGGTACGTACTAATCAGACACTGAGGGATTACAATCATTAGATGCCTTCTTACGGGGGGAGCCACCGTATATAAATAACCATAAGGAAGCAACAGATCATGTCACGATAGACGAGACAGAAGAACAGAATTAGTTTTGTGTTTATTTTGTTTTTACAGACAACTTTTTTTTTCAAGTATCTTTAACTTTGATAAAAATCAGCTGTATTCAAGAATCACATCATTAGGGAACCAGTGCCTTTGTATTAGATAGACAATGCTTTATCCTCCAGATATTCTTTTGTCTTCCCAAATCATCCCGTTTAGTAACAAGGCTGGGCTGTAATACCAGCTGAGCTAGCCCATTGTTTTTTTGAGCTGTAATCTCGTGCTCAACCAAAGCAGACGAGATAATGAATGTATGGGGATTAACGCTTGCAGTAGCTTAAAGTAAACGATGAATGCCAGCTACAAACATATGGGCAACTGAGCCAAATGTTTCTTTCACTAAAGACTCGGGACAGTTTAAGGGGAAATACAGAAATTCTCAAAAAGTTTACATGGACAACGTCTTCAAAGCAGTTCAAATGTCTCCACTGGAGCATCTCATGTAGGTTTGATCAAGGCCATCAAACAGAGTTTGGAATTTAAATCTTCAAAAGTGCAAAATAAGAAAGAAAAAAAAAAAAGCCCGACACAAGCTCTATTGAAGTACAGAGGGAGTTCTCTGTACCTTGCTGAAATGCTGAGCTAATGGGCTTTTTGGGAGGTTTGATGTTTAGTAGCAGGTTTTCCCAACATCACACACTTGTGTCTGCAGCTGTTGCTGTAAGCATTTAGGGCGCAGCGACAGAAGAGAAGGCCCCTGGGGATTCCCTCGGTGCTCTCTCGCTCTTGCTCTTGCTTTCGTTCTCTCTCTCTTTCCCTCTCTCTGGTCATGTGTGCAGTGCAAAATGATTGGAATCAGCGGTATGCGTGTTGAACCCAAACGTCTGACGTCTGCAGCGCCGAGTTTAGCATAACATTCCTGTGGAGATTCCTTCATAATCAAAAAGCTTGTGGGTGGGAATCATACATTTAATTTGTACACTGAGCTTAAATGAACACTTGAGGGTTTGGAAACATATCGGAATAATACGGTCAGATTTTCAGTTTCGCTGACATGTTTTTCTTAAGAAGATTCCTACCAGCTAACTACAGTACCAGCTGTGTAACAGACTGGATAAAGTGTCAGGACACAAAGTGTTGTGACTCACTCTCTGGCTCTTTCTGTGAATTTATTAATAATGCAGGAGAAAAGAGGCTTGGGCTGCGCTTTTAGCACCAACAGCTCGCAGAGTGTCACCGTTTACAATAATTCCCACAACATTTCTCTTGTTCACGATGAAATCGCTCTTCCAGTAAATCTCCTTAACTATGAGGACTGAAATATTTGTGTGTATTACAGGCACAGTGTGTAGTCTCTGTGTGTGGGTGTGTGCGCTCCCATCTCTGTGCTCCCACTCACAGTAATGAGCTTCATAGCAGCTTGCCCTGCATTATAGAAGACTTTGTTGTACAGCCAGCCCGCTGGCTGTCTTCAGGCTGTCTTGTTTGAATAAAACTGACCAGGCAATTAAACCCCAAACCAACCATCCGATAAGTAGCTCATTATCTTTGTTAACAGATACCCTTGAGGGTTAATGAGGTAACATGGCCACAGTTAGACAATGGAGATAAATATTTTGAAAAGTCATGTGACCTTCTGTAACTTTGATCAGTCATAGCTGGATTGGTTTTTTGCTCTCTTGTACAGGGAAGAGCAAGAGTTTTGAAATAGCTAAATTCTGCCAGATAACCTTTGTAAAAATGTATGCGATGAGTTCATCTCTTTGCAGAGAAAGTATTGTCGGTGAAAGCATGTTAAATGCATCTCCACTGTCGGAGCAGATTCTTATTCAGGCAGTTGACTCATCCTCACCTTCAGTATTGTTCACAGTCCTGATGAGAGCACACAGCGATGCAAATGGTTAGTCTTGCCTTCTGGTCGTATGGTTGGTTCAGAATTTAAAATATGGAACATATCAGAAAAACAATAAGATAATAATCTATCTTTTATTATTTATAAAGGAGGATAAATTTATGGTGCAGAGTTTTGATTGTGAAATATATGTCATAACGCTCTGTTTGCTTCCACTTTTAGATTGAAACGACTGTGAAATGAGTTTCTATTTCCCCAATTTGTTTTTGCAATTCTTGACTTGTTGCCTGTGCACAAGCACTTCTCTGGGACACTTTAAATATTTTCTCTGTTTACTGATTCCTCCACTCAGGTGCACACAAACAAGAAGAATATGTTTCATGCTGCAGCTACCCAGAGAACCAGACTTGTAAATTGAATTATGTAAAACAGTTTAACACTCAAGCTATTTATTTACGTATACCCAGCGGCTTACATTTAGTCATTTGTATTAGCAAGGTGGAAGCTGCCCTTCTCTTTATCAGCTCACCCCAGGGGCTCCCGGTGAACGGCCTCTCATTCTCTAGACATCCATCTCCTTGGTTACACCCACTTCCTGCATTTACAGGGTGGGCTTTGTTAAAAAGGTGTCACTTCAACTGTAATGCAAAAGGTGTGGTTGGAGGTACTTATTAACACAGATGTGTGTAGTGTGTCTGCGATCTCTAATGAAAGCAGGCTTTTGTAAAAACAAGCTGAATATATACTGTAATACACAATGACTGCCACTGAGTCTGCAACGTGTTAAAGGAGTGTCTGATTGTGTGCTGTTTACACCTCCTGGATTAACCATAAAAGGATAATACACTGTTAATTCTTCTCCTTACAAATTTTTAAACCCATGCTATATTTCCTAAATGGTTTTTGTTAATGACCAGCTAGTCTTTATCATACTAAACTGAAACATCTGGTGGCTTGTTTTCCACCACTAGAACAAAGACAACCTTAACTGAATTTCCTGATGTCTGATACCCTTGTCAACACGTTCCCTTAGCCATACTCCCACCCTATAGAAAATGCAAAGACGGACAGTGGCACGAAACTGCTCCAGCAGGTGGTTATCTCTCTTGTTTTGATCCATGACCTACATGTTCAGCTGTGGTTGCTTGCGCGGTCTAATAGAGAACCATTAATCAAGGGGAAACAGGAAGAAGTACAATTAGACCAGCCTCAACAGTGGAAACCCCACAGATGCTGCTGGTTGGGTTTGAGGAGAGATGTCACCATTGTAAAGTCTGTGTGTGTGTGTGTGTGTGTGTGTGTGTGTGTGTGTGTGTGTGTGTGTG
>NW_024582395.1:1312338-1326314 GCF_018398535.1 Haplochromis burtoni
TGTGTGTGTGTGTGTGTGTGTGTGTGTGTGTGTGTGTGTGTGCGTGAACTTTCACAGTTTTTCTTTTATCTTCTTTCCATTGTGCTTTATATGCCTTAATGACAAGGTGTCAAAAGGGTGTAAATGGAAGTAATGTCACTGTCATTACAGTGAAAGTTGCAATGCAAGAAACCACATAAGTTAAAAAAAATACATAAAAAAGTGAAAGTGTCACAAAGCACTATGAAAAATGTTAAAATACTTATGGAAAAGGAAAAGGTGAGAAACAACATTAACCCTTACTGTAATGAAGACCAACTTTGAAGATTTCCACATTCTCCCGGCTGAAAAATTGATATATTTTGATATTTGAGCTAAACATGGATTTCAAAGGGACACAAGAAAAGGGGCCATTGTCAAAAATCAAACACAAAACAAGAAGACCATTTCAATTTAAAGCTTGCTTATTTTCTCCAAATAAAGTTCATTTCTAAATATGTAACTTTGATCATTTTTCTTTTTAACCCATTTTATGAATCAGGCAGAAATCTTTCAAATTACTGTCACTTTAAGTCTGTTTTTGCCCATTGTGAAGAGGTCACGTAAAATCACCAATGCTGCATGTAAAAATACTTGCATGTTAGCACACTAATCACAATAACTAACATTTCTTTAAAATATTCTAATTCATTATGAGGACAGCTGTGTCACTTATGATTCCTTTCCATACTGCCTCGCTCTTTTTCTCTGCCTCACCACTATTTTTCTGTGACAGATGTGTGCACACTTTGCAGCTGTGCCCTCACCTGTTGGGTGAGAGTTAACGAGATGTGAGATGTGACCAGCTGACAAGCTTAAAAAGAAAGGCCTTTTTAGCGTGCAGCACAGTGATCTGTGTGGCTCTGCCCGACAAAGGATGACCCATATGCTGCTTGGCACAGTGACCCATTTTTACTTCATATATACAATTTATTACTTTGAGCGACATGTAATCCTTTGTGCCTGCAACACTTTGTGCTTGATGGACTTTCTAAAGGAACACTCTTTGATTTTTGTACATTGCCTAGTAGCATCTATGTCAACAATTAACACACAATCAAAACAGCATGCATGGTGATTCACAGCCCTGACAGAAATCTGAAACTGACCTGTGCAAAGTTTGCTCACTCTGCTTTACAACATACTTTTATCACTGTTTATGCCTGGGTGAGATTTACTATGGCTGTGCTTTGCTGCAAATACTCATTGCCGCACAGCTGCTGAGCTCCTCTGCGTGTTACAAAGGAGCTAATGACAACCTTTGTTCTTCAAAATGTCACACCTGGTCTAGTCTCACTCTCTTTTTTTCCTTTTCTTTTGGCGTGCACACAGGTTCTTACCCGTAGGCTACATGACTTAGGATGCATAAGCAGGAAAATTAGGAGGAAGAAAGAAAGAAAGGCTGTAAATTCTGAATATTGCAAAACAGGAGAAAAGGAGGGAGAAGAACACAAAAGATACTGCGAGATAAAAAAGAGAGAGGCGAAGGAAACTGTTTGATGTGGGTTGGGTGGATTAGTGCTGATGACAACGCACTCAGGGAACTCACGCTACTGTGATAATTTGCTGTTTAAAAATCAGTCATAAATTGTTATCATGCGGTGGAGATCTGCTAAAATATTATCCAACCATATTCTGCTCATGTCAAAACACTTGAATGTGCTGCTAATATAGTTTTTAGTCTGTTTAGACACACATTTAAAAATCATCTTCATAAAATGGATTAGTGTTTGGTTTTTTTTTAATTTAAGGTTCTTTTGTTTATGTTTTTTGCCCTATGACAGCTGGAATAGGCTCTAGTCCCCCCCTTTGTCACTGACAGACGGGTGGACGGATGGATGCACAGACAACACAAGCATGGTTAGTTTGTTCTATTTTTAGGGCATCAATAATATCCACATACCTGCACAATTAGGATTAAAATACATAGTTTGAAGCTGACGTATTCGACACAGCTTGAAACAGATACTGTTAGCCTTCCTCCTTGGTGATCTTAAATCGGTCGTGTGATTTAAACCTGCTGGCATTAAAAAGTCAACAGACCACCCCATACCACTTTTTCCACTTCAGAGATTTCCTTGCCCTCCTTTTTTTTCAACCTTCCACCTGTCCTAACCTGTCCTGGCATCTTTTCTTGCTTTCGGTCCAAATCTGTAAATCTTTGTTAAAGCATGCAAAAACACAGGGAGTTTATTAAAGCACATTAGATAATATTCATTATTTCTCATATGCATACAGTCACAGTATAAAGAGGCCTTCTGATTGTTTTGTCGTTTGTCAGACAATGCTGAGAACATCTGGAGGCTGCTAATCAATCTGAAGAGCATTACCCCTCCCAAATCCCCCTGGATGCATAGAAACCCCAAAATCCTTCTAGAAATATGCTTTAATGAGTAATAATGCTACCACAATGATTGTTCCACCCTTTGCATTTTAATCCTGACTTGTGTGTTTGTCATTGTGTGTGTGTGTGTGTGTGTGTGTGTGTGTGTGTGTGTGTGTGTGTGTGTGTGTGTGTGTGTGGTGACAATCCCCGATCTGAGTGCCCATATGCTGGCTCCTTTGAACTCATTAAACAAGGACTGGAATACAGGGAGAAAAAGAGGGAAAAACACAGGATTGAAAGGGATTATTGCAGCGCAGTTGCTAAAAAGTATTAATTTAGTCTTTAATCTCCAAAAGACAGTATTGTGCGATGGTCAGAAGGCTGATAACAAAGACCTGTGGTTTGAGAGTGTGCACATTAGTGGTGAGAGAAAGAGATACACAGTTAAAAGAAAGACCAATATGAACTGAGATTGGTTGAATGATGAAAGGCATCACACAGAACAATAATTCTTTCTCACAGAAAACACAGTGATAAGAGCAAGACACATACAAAGGTGCAGTTTGAGCTACTGAGTAGAAATTCCCAGAGTCTATAAATAGAAGGGTCTTTTTGATTACACTTGTATTAGGCTCATGTTAAAATTCTGGTGTGGGATGGGTGGCTCTGTCTCATATTGCACTTGTTTGACTGCGTTTAGAAAGATTTCCCCCACCTAACTGAGCTGCTTCCAAAAGAAAATTTGCACCACAGTTGTTGCTGGATTTCCCGCTGAAGTAAAGGTCAGGCCTGGTTTGTTTCCGAGTCTCGTTTTCTGCACAGTCATTATGACAGCAAGTACCACGTCAGCACCAGTAATGCCTCGCCGTCTCCCCTTGTTCCTAACTCCTGTAATCTTAGCAATTCTCAGGGAGAATAAGCTCTGTAATAACAGGAATCCTAGTCCTATTGTTTATGGTTTGCACTCTCTATTTTTAGATGTCAGCAGCTCTTTTTTTAGCCTCTGTGACACAAATAGCTTAGGCTTCACAAAGTCTTCATTGTGTTTCAGCAAAAGGCCAGTGATGTCATGAATGAGGTGTCGTGGCTGCAAGTGAGTAAACTTGGCTACAGCTTAGAGTGGGTATTTTGGAATCAGTTGAATTGTTGTGTTTTTCACCCGAACGCTTAATACAAGCAGAGAAAACACAAGGTGCTGTCTTAGTAATAGGCAAACACATAACACCTCTGTTGTTATGAAGTCAGCAAAAACATCATTTTTATGTTTCTATTCTATATTTCACAACTTTTATTTATTTTTAAGACAAGTTTAGAGTAATCAGAGCAGTCAGTGACCTGCTGGTAACCTCTGCTCTCTAGGGAAAGAGAGTGCTGCACCAAAAATCTCTTTGTACTTGTTGCTAGCAGATTTCTGCAGTTGCCTGTTAAATTGAAGATGCATGCTCAATCATCCAGGTAAATAAATCCCAAAAGGTTGATTCTGTTCATCTAGACGTAGCATTTTCCAACCTGCAGTCAGCTGAGACTGAAGAAGTCCCTTCCAGATAATCCAGATAAGATGCTACGTCCAGATGAACAGAATCAACCTTTTGGGATTGAAAATGCTATGTTGTCTGCTAGCACTCACCGATTACTCTCCAAGTAAAACTCAGAAAAAGCGTCGCCAACTGGTTGGGAAATATAAACTTTTCTCCAGCAACAAAGCGGTCACCGACTGTTCTCTAAGCCTGAGTCACTTCAGCAACCAATTTTGCAGGGGCTACCAGCAAAGTCTAGCAAGTAGCTGCTAACTGGTTAGTGAATACACATTTTCCATAGTGACTTCTGGTTGAAAGCAGTCACTGATGGCTCAGTCAGACTTGAGTACTTTTGCAGCTTGGAAATCTTTTTACATTTAATGAACTATTGCATTAATTGCAGCAAACAACTGGTGGTCAAGAGGCTAAACATGCAAGAGCCTCAACTGCGATCTAACTCTGAGTCACTGCAATTACTCTCAGACTGGAATTAACCGATTGCCAGCAGGTTGTATTCTGGTTATACAAAAACAAGATTACAAAGCAGTGATGAGATTTTACAGTTGAACTGCCATCCTGCAGCAGCTGATTATGGAGGAATTTACATTGTTTTTAATGTCCATTTCTGTGTGCAACAGATCTGCAACAGATGGCAACAGATTCACAATTTTCTTATCACAGGTAATTGCCGTATTATCACAAACAGATTGCATGTAATTGTGAACTTGAGCCCATACAATAACAGACAGACTCCATCTTATTGTCGTTTTATTGCAGTCTCAATGCACCAAAGTCACTCTGAAGATAGCAACTAACTGTGAGTGGTTACAGACCTGGTCCCTGTCTTCAAAACAAACATTTCTGAGGCAACAAGCTTATTTAGCAAATTTATTGCACAAGCTGTCTTAATCTACTTCCCCCCCCAGTTTAGCTATATTATGTGTGACTGGGGCCTTAAATAAAAATCTGGCAAGATACAGTATCACACATGGATAAGCAAAAGTAAATTCCCTTTCTGAACTTCTGCTATGGCTTTATAGCACCTGCAGGTGACACTTTGTTTGAAGGAACGTCTGATGTCACAATACTAAATCTGAAGGAGTCATTGAGGATGCCAGTCACTCTTCTCATTTAGATTCATCCAGTCACATGAATGATATTGCTTCAGATGTCCTTTTTTCAGAGTCAGTCATTAACATGACATAGCAAGCAGCTTATCAAACAAGAAACGATTTAGCTTTACATTAATCCATCGCTTGTGGTTGACTTTGGTTCTCAAGAGAAAGACAGCTGTGTAATTAATATTTTCCTTGACCTCATCTCTGTGGTACAATTTGTATTAGTAATTAAGCCCAAGTGGTATAACCATGAACTCTTGGTTAATATCAAGATGGCATAACAAAGACAGTATTAAATTTGTAATAAAAATACATCACTGCCTAAATAACACTTAAAGAGAAGAGTTTTAAACACTACTTTGTGCTCATGGCAAGTGACACCCTTTTAAATAAAGAGGTACCTCGCTTTCTGTCTCGCTATATTTAATTGTCTTACCAATGGTTGATATGGAAGAAGGTGTTTCAGATTAGGAACTGAGCTTTCTGGGAAACGACACAATTTACTGTATCCAATAGCATGCATGCAAAAATGAAGTATATATTAATTTCTAATTTTTTATTTACCCTTGCTTGCAACTCCTGCTGGCCACTGACAGTTTCAAGCCAGCCATTATACCGGTGCCCGCTGAACTGTACCCAAGAACTAGTTTTTTTTTTGTTTTTGTTTTTTAAAAAAAGCCTTAACAGTGACTGCTCCCCACCAGCACTTTCACTCTCAGCTCAGAAGTTAAACAAATCATAAGGTCACAAATCTGATTTCACATGAAAGAAAGTCAGAGTGCTCTAGGGCTTTCTGTAAGAATATTACTCACATGCAAATTACTATGATGAGGAGTCATATCAGTCAGTGTCTCAATTGTATCATGACAATTACTGAGAAATAGTGAGGCCTTGTGTAACCTTTACTCTGTACTGCTCCAAGTCTCACTGCTCCACACAAATGTCATGTTATCAGAGTATTTTTCTGTAATTGCAGTTTCTCTCACAGCTCTCTGCGGTTATCCAGCTCGATGGAGCTCAGATCTATATATAGAAACAGCTGATCAGTCTGGATTTGCAAATGCTACTGTTGTGAGAGGGGACTGTTTTCAGAACTGCTCAAGCAGCAACAAGATTTTCCCGTTTGAACAACAGAACTTTCACTATGACACATTTCTCTGCTTTTTTTCTCTCTAAAGGAACAGAGAAACACAGAACGTGTGGATCTGAGGCATGCTAGAAGCAACAGTTGCACACATGTTGCTTCTGCACGTATACAGTCAATAAAGATAATGGCCATGGAGGATGTATGCATGCCTCTGCATGATCTCGTTAGCAAAGAAGTAAGGTCAAAGATAGAACTCTTGTATAAAAACAAAGTTTAGATCAGGAGTGTCAAACTCCAGGCCTCGAGGGCCAGAGTCCTGCAGGTTTTTGATCTCACCGTGGGTCAACACACCTGAATCAAACGGAGAACTTTAAGACATGTTGAGGAGGCCATTTAGCCATTTAACTCAGCTGTGATGGATCAAGGACACATCTAAAACCTGCAGGAAACCGGCCCTCGAAGTCTGGAGTTCAACACTTGTGGTTTAGATCTTTTTTTTTTTTAGAATTCTTAAACACACAGCCTTTTTGGACAAAAGTATTGAGCCACCCTTTAATCTTTGATTTCAGTTGTTTTCAGTTCCATGGCCACGGGTGTGTAAAATCAAGCACCTAGCCATGCATTCTGCCTTTTTAAATGTTTGCAAAAGAACAGGTCGTTCTAAAGAGCGCACTGAATCTAAGCGTGGTACTGTAATAGGATGCCACCAGTGTAAGAAGTCAGTTTGTGAAATTTCTTGCCTCCTACATAATCCACAATCAACTGTAAGTGGTATTGCTGCAAAGTGGAAGTGTTTATGAACCACAACGACTTAGCCACCAAGTGTCAGACCACATAATGTCAAAGAGCGCAGCGGAGAGGCGCATAGTGCGCAAAAGTCGCCAACGCTCTGATGATTCAGTAACTGCAGAGCTTCAAACCTCCTCTGCCATTATGATCAGCGTAGAAACTGCGCTCTGGGAGCTTCATAGCATGGGTTTCCATGACTGAGCAGCTCCTGTAGGTGTAATGTACAAGTGACTCAGTACTTTTGCCCATATAGTGCTTTTTATATGCTGTTTATAAGCAAATATATATGAATATAAAGCAATAATAGAGTATAATTTCTGTCGCTGACACATTGCAATCCTGGTATATACTGCAAATCTTCAGTTGAATGTTACAGGAGGTTTTTGAACTAACTTTAAGAAAACATGCACTCTTTTCTTTCTGACATGCTTTCTAACAGGATCTGTTACATACAAACAACAACTGCACCTTCAGGCTCACATCCAATAGCCTTGAATGCTCAGTGCAGCTGCTGCGGCTTGCCTTTGAACTATCTCAAAAGACAATTCATCTAAAGCATCTAAAAGCCCAACGTCTCTCTAATTACAGTGTTTCTGTATTATAGGGCAGACATAGAATTCTTAGTATTCCACTTTGCTTTGAGTTTGAGCTGGTTTTAAAAAAGGAGTTCTTCGCTCTGGTCTTAATTACCCTTCTACTGAAACTGCTGTCTTTTAAACATACTAATTGTCCATGAACATTTTTATTATGTGTATAGACAGTAGTTGGGGGAGTGAGTGCAGGAGAAGGGAAGGCTGTGGATGGAAATTAGCAACGTGCTTTGCACATTTCACATATAGTTGGTGCTTTTATTACTTTCATTAAAATTAATCTCGTGCAAGATTAATTCGTTACCTTTTCAAATGATGCTCGCATAGTTTTCTAATCTGTTAATCTAAACAACTTGTTTGTGAAGTTCGCACATTTTTAAGCAATATTAAGGAATATGAAACATATTTTGTGTAAGAAAGAATTTCATAGTATATACCCCTGAGCTTCTCAATGTAAGAATAAACCGTTGTGACATCCCAGAATTCAATGGCAGGCTTTATCAAACTTTTCCCACCATTAACACACAACAAAAAATGTAGGTTAAGATATCCGGTCCAATATATAACTGCTCGACTGACCTGCTTCCATGTTGAAGCTGGACTCGATTTGATACAAGCACTCAGTTTGACCTAGATCTGTGGATCCCAAGATGTGAGCATGTGTGCCGCTCAAAATAAACATTTGCCACAAAACAGGTTGATAAATTAGAATAAGACTGTCGAGCAATGCCTTGCATTTGTACACATCCGGAGCATGCAATACGAGAGCGAAAAGTGAGTCATTTTGCAGTGTTAATAGTTTCTTTCTTTCTTTTTTTTTTTGGCAGAAATATGCTGATTGAAACCGTCAGGAGAGCAGATTCTAAATTGATACTACTAAATGCAGGTAGAGCTATTACTCACACTATATCTAAAAAAAAGTCCAATAAAAAAACAACAACAACTAGAAGACAAGATAGAAAATGAAAATATTACAATATATCCATTATAAAAGCACGCCTACGTAGAGCACATGTATAGGCCTACGCACAAACACATTCTGGATGTGTAGGAAGTTTGGATAAGTGACTCAGGTCTCCCGGGTGTGTGTGGGTATAATCTTTCTGTGTGTTTTGTGCATTAGCAGAAGTTTAAGCATGCATGTGTATGAGTATATCAGTGGAAGGGGAAAGGATATGTTTTAGAGGGAAGTGGATTAACAGCAGGATGCAGGAGAGACACTAGCAACAGGCCTCTCATACGCCCGACTGAAGGTGAACAATGCACATGTATATATCGCAGAAATAGAAAGAAAAGAGGCTGACGGGAGAAAAAGAAGCAAAGATAAAACGAAAAAGCAAGAGGAAATGAAAGAGCAGAGTAAAGATAGTGACAAAAAGTGCTTTGAAATCAGTTTCATCTGCAATTCTGCACAAATTTAGAGAGGCATGCATTGGTTTTTCTTCTTCCTTGTCCTGAATTATTACTTTTTGTTCATTTAAAGCAAAACATTAAAAAGCAGAAGTGCACTGGATAAAGTGAACTCAGTTTTCCATAAGAACACTGGGACGTTCTGCACAGAAGCAACTGATGTCTGTCATATGTCCTTTAAACCCTAGAACCCAGCGTGGGAACGTTTTTTTTTTTTTATGCTTTTTGATCACCCTGATTGTTTCCTTGCTACCACCAAAAACAACTCAATTCACTTGACATGTATCTAGAAATACAGTAGCAGCTGGGGAATTTATGTAGAATAAATTAAATCACATTTGATTTGACCAAATGGATGATTGAAGTACAGTGGCCATAAGGTCAGACGCTGCTGATTCGATGTGATTTGAGCATGTGCTGTAACTGAATTTCTGCAGCTTCTCACTGGAAACTGAAACAGAAATCCCACCTTATTGACTGCAGTCTTACATCACAATCACACATCCAAACACAGGTACATGTTGGTGGTGTTACCGTTATTAGCAGCGAGATCACTCATTTGTTCTTTTTCCAGCAACAGGTTAAGATTAGATCCTACTTTGGCTCAGAACTGACCAGAGAGAACCAGATTCTACTGGAGCCACCTTTCACCTGAATAGTAGATTACCTGTCAGGGCAAATGTAGGGCAGCCAGAGAAGGACTGTGTGCGACTTTAAGTGGATGACAGCACAGCAAATATCCCCTAAGATGTCTCTTTGTTTATATCCATCTGCTTTTCTTGGGGGATTTATCCTTACCAGGACTGGAAAGGTTTATTTTTGGAGCCCCAGTTCCTTTTTAAAGTGAATACGCCTTCTATTTGTAGCAGGCCACATTGAACTGTTTCCATTTCTGGCTGTCAATGTTTCTAAATCAGGCGATGTCTAAAGCAGCCAGAGTATAATCATCTCCACGTTGGTCTTGAAATAATCTCATGTGATTGTGGTTACGCAGCAGAAGTCATGCTCTAAGACATGAATGGAATCGGTAATGTCAAAATTTGGAATTGAATTCTGCTCTGCTAACCTTGTTTAACTTTGTACCAGGACAGAACATCTTGTAATCTGCAGATGGTAATAGAAACCTTAAGTTATGACTGCAAGTGCTATAACTCATGAGGGAAGCTGTTTAGGTAAATGTCAGCTCGAGTGGCTGCAGTTTCTCAAATAATAGGCTAGGGACCTGGCAGTTATTACTTATTAACTGTATGACTGTCTGTCTGCATCCTTTCCCATTAAAAGTTTGGTTTTGTGTTGCTGCAATGTTAAGATATGATTTGCATGTCATTTGCAAATACTCCTATGAGTAGGTATCTGTCTTTGACTCACAGAATAGGTGTGCTCGCAGGGTGGAGATCAGTTTGATTCAGACTGAAAGACTTAAAGCTAATGAAAGTGGAAGATGGTGGGAATAAAGGACACTCATTTCTGAAGCACTGACTGATACAGAAACATTACAATTTTGGATTTAAACCCTTCAATTTGTGACAAGAGCCACTCCTGTCTGTCAATATGAACTGTGGATTTAAGTTCACTGTATCGGTTAGACATACAGTTTGTGCAAAACGGAGAACATGCATGTGAATGGAGATTCGGTGGAGGGTGTGTGTGTGAACCATCTGTCTATATCTGAGTCCCTGCGAACAGTCTGTCTGCGGGTGTGTGTGAAGACTGAATTGTCAGTTACAGCAGCAGGTCTCAAAAACATCAGCTAGTCCCTGAAACCAAATCAGACAACTCGAGTACATGGGTCTCACACACACACACACACACACGAAAAAAATTTACCAGGTCTGCACCAAAAGACATATTTTTTTAATTTTATTTGTTATTTTTTGCATAAACTCAGACTTACTGACAGCAAAAGAATTAGGCCTGAACTGAGAGATGAACACAAGCTTGCATGCAGACATGTGACCACATGGCAGACATACACAGCTTGGCTTCAGATTTAACCTGCAAATTCCTGCACTCACAAACAACACCAGCAGGGAAAATGCAGCTCTCGTGGCAAACTGAACATCTAAGCTGCAGTGTAAAAAGTGCCCTGAGCCGTCCACACAGCTAAATCTTTATTTTAAGCGCTTGTGCACTCAGGGTTATGTCCTGCTCTAACCTTTTTAATAGAGCCATGCAGACCTTACACAACCCACACTTGTTTATAGTCTGTACTCTCTGGAAAGCTCTGGCCTGTAACATCATGTGAAGAAATAGTACTGGCATTACCTGACATACACTTCTAAATGGATATCGTTCAAAGGAAGATCTCTTCTACTACTTTCTCTTGCAGGGAGTAGAACTACATGAAAAAAAGAAAAATACATGGCGTACTCAATACTCATTTAGATTTATCCCATCTCCCTTACCTTGTCATGCAGACAAGCTCTGGTTACAACTTTCATTGAAAGCAAAAGCATGAGTGTCTCCCATACAAAGCTTTTTTTTTTCTCCCTTGTTTCTTTGTATCCTACTATCACCTTCTGTCTCAGATGATTAGATGAAGAATTTGTGTTAATAGGATTAGTGAGCCCTTCCACCTGCCGCAGTACTATGTGTAAAAAAGAGCATCTCTTTAAAGTCAGCAAATCTCCTCTAGCAGTCTTAAAACTTCATTTCATTAACTCAGAGGAGCAGCTGACAATGATGCTAGTCACGTGTTTCAGACAGATACATCAGCGTAGAGGTGAATCCATGCTAGCCTGTGGGTGACAATGAGATTACAAGAGGATGAATTCGAAAAGAAAATTATTGAGATTTGATTAATCTGGTGTAGCAAAGCTGTCTTTGCACATCTCATCAAGTAAAGGCCAAAAACAGCTCAACTCCCTCTGGCAGGGATTCAATGCTTTCTCAAGTACATTTCAGCAGAACAGATGCTTGCCAAGAAGAGAGGTTTAATCAGTCGTCGAGCTGAAGGATCCTTCTGAACACAGGCCCACCCTACAGGTTGCGTTGTCTAGCGCTGAGTCCGTGTGGGTGCTGTTTCTGGTTGACACCAGAGCCACCTGCAAGCGTGTGTGGGAAGAGACAGACCCCAGAAACTCAGCCTACCTCCCAACCTGTGCATGAGAACCGCGGAGAGTACAACACTGTAATCCTACATGATGTTTTAATAAACCACCAGACTAACAGTTCCAGACAAACCTCGCTTCTGCCCACAAACAAAAGGTGCCCCTGTGGTTTTGCGAGCCCGACTGTCCAGCACACATGCAAACAGAAAGACCACAATTACCGCGGTAAACATGTGTCGCAAACATGAGCGGTGTGTGGTTGTGTGCTCAACAGCAAATCACAAACAGGCCATCATAAAAGCCCCTCAGAAACACCTGCACACAACACACAAACAACACCTTGCATGTGTGTGACAACTTACATGACGTAGATGTGTTGAAACAAAGAAGCACTTCAACAGAAAGCCAATTTCTACCGCAACCTCATAAGTCCTATTTCTCAGATTTTATTCCTGAAGAAATGTAAGCCTATACATATAAAATATGAAATAAAAGGTGCTCAGGTGCACAGTGATGAAGTTTTATTCTGTTTCTAGCTACTGAGATAGACCAATACAGGAGTTTTGTGTGATCTGGCTGAAGTGAAAAATATTTATCTCAGCTCCCACACTATCTTTTGCTTACCAAACTCAGCTCACATGGATTTAAAAAGTAAACAGTGAATACAGACAACTGTAACATGTGCAAGACCACTGCAGTGGCTTCTGTATACACTGTAGGATCCTATTACTCAATACTCCTGTGAAATTTGATGTCTGGAATCTAAAGCGACATAAAAATAGATGACTAGAAGAATGCGACTGGAGAGGGACAAAAGAGCAGGAAGGGGAAAAAAAAACTTTAAAATTTCAATTTCAATTTCAATTTTATTTCTATAGCACATTTAAAAGTCACAGGTACAACAAAGTGCTTCACAGACGAGCCATATTTGCTCGTCTAAAAATGCTTTTAGTGAAGATGGAGGAGCAGGAAGATCAGGATTGGAGGGAATGTCTAAACCGCCATCCTGTCTCGTGATGGATGGTGATGTTTTCCAGTTTCACCTGCAGGATTAGAGATAAAATTCAGCAGCATGTGTGCAGATAATGTCAGCCCTAGTTTATTAGTAAGAAAATGCACGACTCTTCTCAATGGTAGCAGTTTTCTGCAACAATCTGACGAGTTCATTGGAAGTTTTGACTTTGGATGGATTTTCCAAAATCAGAATAACAAGAAAAGATTATTCTGTGTACGTGTCTGTGTGCATGTGTCTACAGGAACCTAGTGAGAGTTGTAAGTAGTGCCAGTGAATTGGCCTTTCTGTCCACTACTGCTCACGTCATCTTCTCTGTAGGCTGCCAGATAACCCCAGAGACAAAAGTGTTTCCTGTCAGTCAGATAATCATCAGACACCACATTCATCCTCCATCCTGGCAAAAACAGTGACTGCAGACGGAAGAGGCTGACATGGTCGGAGGCACTGATCCATTGCCAGTTTTTACTTTTTCTTCAGAGGTGATGCAATTAAGTGAAAGCTGATTTGTGAGCGGAGTTGACAAGGGCTATGTCTTGTGTGGAAAAGCAGGTCAGAGGTCATCATACTCCATTAGAGGGGTCAAGCCAGTGATGATCTATTATATCAGTTGGCCCTTTACCACTGTCTGGACAATATGTCACTAAAATCTTGGCAACTGAAACTCATTAAGCGTAGGCTTAACCATTTCACTAGCTGGGCCCACGTCCTCATTTTCGGTTTGACAGCGTTTTAGTAGGTAAAAGTAAATGCTTTGACATGAATTGAGCTGCGGTTTGGGGAAGGCCTCGAATGGGACTGGCGACGGCTCCTGGGCCTGGCAGATCCCCATGTACTAAATACAGTGTTGGGGAGTAACGGAATACATGTACCGCCGTTACGTATTTAAAATACAAAATATGAGTAACTGTATTCCGTTACAGTTACCATTTAAAAAGGTGATATTTAGAATACAGTTACTTTGTTGAAATAAATGGATTACACGGCGGTACTTCCCTGTTTCATATTGTGGTGGTTCAGGACTGTTTGGGTTTTGTTTGACAGCTACGTTCTGTTGTT
>NW_024582395.1:1327491-1400220 GCF_018398535.1 Haplochromis burtoni
GTCTATATGCTGAATCTGACTTCAGCAGCTGTAGCTGATATTGGTTCATGTGAAATGAAAAATCGGGCCTTTAAGAGGAAATATAAAAGTAATGTTTGCCAGATCATCTGAACAAATTTAGTGAATGCTAGCATCTCATATGAAACAAGTAGTTTGGCCTAAGTTCCAACCTCCATAGGCCTTTCATTTACCCAAAACCAGCATTAGTATTTTAGCCTGGGTTTCAAACATTTGGGGTTGGTGTCCTAGATTAACACTTACTGGATAGCTTTTATTGCACTAACAGTAATACTTCACTTGTCTGTCCTGCTGCGCTTTGTTTGCTCTGATGTGACGCACAGTGATTGAGGCACATGACGTGCACACAGAATATGGCAACAATACAGCCAAGGAGGACCTTACACTGAGCTGAAGTGCAACAAGACTACATGAATGTATTAAATGACACACACACACAGTTATGTGCTTTAGACTGAAATTTGTTATCACATGCGCCAACATGCATGCAGAGTCGGACTAACGACCAAAACATGTAATTCAGACACAGTAACTTGTGAGTTACAGCTAATTATGACATTATTTCTATACAGTTGTTCTCAGTAATAGTAATTTTAAAAAAATCTAACATCTACAACCTTGGAGTCTTCAGTTAAAAAAATCCAAGCCTATTAAACTTATCATTAAAAATATATTCTAGATCTACAAGTGTGTAAATATAAAAAGAAAACTGAAATAATTCTGACAACTCGAATTTTTAAGGCAATTACAATTTCAACTGGGAAGTGATTACATGCAAATCTAAACAGCTGCACTGTTAGGTAGTGTTGTATGTGTGGGTGTGGGTGTTTGTGTGAAATGTGTGAGAAAGACAGAAACCAGGTCACTGCGCTGGGGGGATTCCTCCGCTCAAGGAAACTCCACTTTGCTCGACATTACTGTCGCAGCGAGACCTCATGGGCACCACAGCCCATGATGTTGTTTTGCTTTGTGTAGAAGTAGTTTGTATCCGACCCCCTAATCAAAATTGGAAACTTCCACGGCAACTTCCAGCTATTCATCTGACACGATAAAACCTGAGCAAATGTTCACCTGAAACTGCCTTTCTTAACTTGTGTATGTTAATGCTTAGATGCTTGCTTATACGTGAAAATAAGTGATATTAGACTGTGCAGATCCTCACACCCAAAGCCTCACCACATGCTACCGACGCACAGCGACAATCCCACATACACACACCTACCTACCGCCCGCACAGGCAAGGGCTGAAAGCATCCCAGAGAGAAAAAGCCATGAGTCATTTGCCCAACTGCTGTGAGGTTCTCTCCCTCTCTCTCAACTCTACACCATGTGGTCTAACCATGTTTAAGATGCTGCACTTTACCCACTCTGACTCACCCTGCTTCTTTGTCTAAAAAGGTCACACTGACAGCTCCTAACGGCGCCAATTAGGACCATTTGGCACTGTAGTCTACTGTAAAATGCAGTGATGATAGATGGATAGATAAAGCTATGAAGAATGCTTTCACAACCTGAATTCAGAAGCATCTGAAAAGGTCAGCACTTTTGCTGATAAGATGCATAGATGTTTGTGTATCAACAAAGAAAATACCAGACAGCTAAGAAAATTTCTGCTCAGTTTGAGTTTGAATCAGCTGGTATTTTCCTCAAACTGCGCTTCTGATAACACTGTCACTGCTGTGACTCACAGGAACTTGTAGACATGTGCATATGTGAAATATTTCAGCAACTCTACCTGGTCTTAAAGCTCCAAAAGAAAACGTGCATACGATGCATCTGTAAAGTATTCGCAGCACTTTGCTTATTCCATATAACACCCTTATTCCAACATGGATTAGATTCATTTCTTTCACTGCAAAAAATCCCCATAATGACAAAGTGAAAAAAGTTTGCTTGAAATTCCTGCAAATTTATGAAATAAAAAAAAAGACACTCCTGTTTCCACGTCTGTCAGACGGTCCAACAATTGATTGGAGTCTACCTGTGGTAAATTCTGTCAACTGATTTGGGAGGGCACACAGTAGACAGGGCATGTCAGAGCTCCAGGGAATTGTCTACAAATCTCCGAGACAGGATTGTATCGCGCCACAGATCTGGAAATACTTATGAACATGTTATATTTTTCAGTACTCTGTATTCTAAAGTGTTCTAACGATAGCACATTATTGAGCGTGTGCATGCTGAATGTTACAAGACATTAACCGTTTATGCCTTGACTGCAGATCTTATATATGCATGCTATTCATACAGATTCTAAATGGGATACAATAAAAATGCACAAAACACCTCCTTGTGAACAAATAATTAAATGAGAGTAAATTAGTCTGGTGAGAGCATCTCGAGAGGTCAAGTTAAATGTAGCCACTGTGAATACTAGATGAAAGTACATTAGACTTTGTGTAAGAAACGAGCAACAGCAGCTGGAGCACCTTTCGGCAACACTTCTTTTAAACTTGTATATTATAATGAGAAAGCGTCAAACAAACTCTCTCCACTGGTAGCTATTCCTCCCTACACTAACATCTTGGTAACAATTTAAAACACACAAGAGGAGTGAAGTGTGTGCTTTCAGAAACGGCGATGAGTGACACTTGTTGAGAATGTATCTCTACTGAGCTCAGTGGAACAGTTGCTGTGGTGACTAAGACCAGCAATATGCATGATGAAGCTCATGTTCAGCAGAAGTTCTGTTGCACAGAGCGCCTGCTGCCTCCTCAAAGCACTGAAGGCCAAACTGCTCATTGTTCGAGCATTCGGCATTTCTGTGCTGTGTTAGCCGCTCTTTTCCCTTCGCTGTATTATGTTCTGTCCTTTTCTTCTGCTTCTCCTCGCACCCTGAGTCACTGCTCCCTGGGGAAATGAGGGGGGGTAACCATGAATCATTCCTGGGGGTATGAAATGGCGTGTGTGTGTGCGCGGTCACACACTAGTGTAAATTCATGGGTCACTGTGTGATTCAGTCGTGTGGGCTGTGAAACCTGAGGAGTGGGCAGAGAGAAAGAGGAGCAGCAGCAGCACGATACAGACAGCACAAGGCAGCGCCCCTTTACTCTGTCGCTTTTCCTCTCATCTTGCCCTTGGGGAGATGCAGCAGCTGCGCTAGATATAGAGCGCCACTACTAACTGCAGCACCATGTACGAGACTCTTGTTCACAAAGCCTCAGGAAAGGGAAAAGTTCCCAAAAACAAAGTGGTGAAGGTTCATTTGAGAGAGCAGCTTTTATCTACATGCGTGCTATTCGTGTAAGCTGCTACAGCAGTCAGACCAGCTGCTACAAAGCCACTGACATTGACAGTGTGCAGCCAGACAGGGTGCCGTTAATGTATCTTTATGAGGAAGGACAGATGTCGAGCCCCTTTTACACAGCCCAGGGGACAACGCAATTACAAAACAGAGACCTACCCCTGACCTGATGACCTCTCAGCCCGCTACTTCTTGACCTTCCACCTCCCACCTACAGCAGAGCGTGTGGCTTTTTGTGAACATGGAACAGGACTATCAGTAAATTTTTATTATATTGTAATATAACATTTGCAGCCTCTAGAGTTGCCGTTTTCGGATTATTACTTTTTTAACTTATTTTTTTATACCCCTGGTAAGGTCTGCAAACATTCCTGTTGTCCTTCAGTTGATCCGCTTTTCTTAAAGTTGTGCACAGGAGCAACCAAAGACAGATAAATCCCCACCAACTTGTATCACAGCTGTGATACAGGACTACCCCTCTAAGCTATGTGGTCTGCTGTTATGATTTCTAACTTAGTGTACATATTCTGACTAATTGATTTGGGGAATTTGCAGCATGTCAACACAGGATGTTATGAGAACATTTGTAGTGTATCCTCTGGTTAAAAAAAAGTCTACATAGAGAGAGAAAAGCACCTACTGGATTGGGATTAAAGTAAATAAAGCAGGGTAGAAAATCCAACTGCTGCTTATTTCAGATATATTCATTTTAAAGCATTATATGCTTTAATGCTTTAAAATGAAAGTGACTAAGTGAGGACAATACATGCCAATTACAATTTAAACCTAACTCACAGAAGTCTGAAATGTCACATTTTTTTAGTTATCGGCAGTGCAACTTGCATAGATGTAAAAAAAAAAGAGCAAGAAGGTTCCAGCAATTATACTGCACTCAGCTGTACTTCATCTGGTTAAACTGGCATCTGTTTAACAACCTCGGTAGGAGACTGGCCAAACAGAGAAGAGCCAGTTGCAAGCTGTGCTATAGAAGGACTTTTCAGATCGAGCCAATGCGAAACAACCAATTTCACCATGTTCTCTGATCTCAAATCCTATTTAGCTTGCCTTTTGTTAAAGCAGAAGCTTCTCTATGAAGACATTTTGACCATGTGTTGCAGGCACATGCTACATCAAGACAGTCTGTTCCACTAGGTGGCTATTTTGAGAGTCCGGCTCTGTAAATCAGTTATTAAAGTCAGGCATGTGGAGTCACACGGACAAGAAGTATCTTATTCCAATCTTCCAGCACAAGAACATTTGGGCACTCATACAGCTTCACAGTGTGCACACTCTTCTATCAGTGCAAAAACGTTTCCCATTGCACTTTGGTCGAATAGACTCACTATCATTGTTAGAATAACTGTTTGTCTTTTCGCTGCTCAAATGGCTAAATATAGCTTAGTCACTCGGGGGTATGAACACAAATATAGCTTCTTGGGTGCACAGAAACAGGGAATGTGCTGCTGGTAATACTCGGTTGTTACTGTAACAGCAAGTGACCAGATGAAAAGAAATGACTGTGCACTTTTACTGAAACAAATCACGATGGTCAGCACACATTAGAGGAAAAGAGGGAGAAATACAATCTCACAGTGCTTTCTAATAGCTATTGATCTCCTTTCCTGCTCCCTTTTGAGAACATCATTAACCTTGTCTGTGTATCTGTGTGCACGCGCGCGTGTGTAAGTGTATGCGTGTGTGCGCGCATGCTCCTGCTTTTGTGCGCAGGAAAATTTAAAGGTGTGTATCTGTGTGTGAAACCACTTGTGTTACTGTGATCTTTTGACAGGCTTGGCACAAGGCATCATTTCAAGGGCCAAATCAGACAGAGTGTTACTCTAGCCTGGTGTTCTATTCTCTTCACTCTGGGTCAGAATGTCCTGCACCTATTTCTTTGTCCGTTTTCTTTACCTTCTGTTCTCCCATCACCTCTGCACACCTTTCGTGTTTTACACAACTGGCCCCTGCCGTGCTTTCTTTACATGACACAGAAACCAATTTGGAGAAAGTTCCTTCGTGTGTGGGCTTTGTGTGCTTGTAAACGTTGTGCACATATGCGACTGTGTATGTGGGTTCTTTTCCCTCAACACTGATAAAAAACATTTGTTTATATTAACTGGCAAATAAAAATGAAAACCCACCAATGAAACTTTGACTCAGTAAACACCTCCCACTCTCAGCGTGGGGGGAGATGAAAGTATCTGGTACTTGACTTGGGGGTTTTTGAACGCCCTGTCGCAGTGAAAGGGTGCACAGCTCCTGCTCTCATGGGATCAAAAGGGACATTTGTATCAATAAAAGAGCAAAAGTCAACAGGCATGCATAAAAGAAAAGAAAAGAGAAGCTTTACTGTAAAGGCGTACAGTACAGCAAGAAAAGGTCAGCGGGGGCTGAGTAATTATAAGAAGTGCAAATTAGAATTTTCATAGCTTGTTCTCTATTCCAGGTAAATGGCATTAAACCTTAAGGTGGGAGTTTATCATCTGCTAAATGTACCTCTGTGTTTCTTCAATACTCCTGCAACTCACCTCTGTTGTGGACTACAGTGTGTAACTACTGTTTTTGTTATTTTGAGGCCAAAATCTCTCCAGTATGCAGCATGACATCCCATCACATTGCAGGTTTGCATGCACATACTTCAGAGAGTTGGTTTTGTATCTAATTGTGTCATATGGCATCAGAGGAAATGGAAAGAATCCATGAGTTGTCACGCCCCCCTTTCTGTTCTCCATATCCCGTAGTACTCAGACATGTAGAGAAGAATCTATGTTGCTTCACTCTCACGCGCAAGTCAGCCTAAGCATTTGATAGATTCAGCCCTGAGGATAAGCACTTATGGTGAACACTGTTTCACAATGACCTTTTTTAACATTAGAGTGGATTTTAGTCAGCTGATGATATTATGTTATTCCAAAAAATGTAAAGTCATTCTCAAAAAGCTGTTTCTGTTAATCTGGATGTATCGTTTTGTCTGTGGGAGAAACGTTTCGTCACTCATCCAGAATCAGCTTTTTGGGATTTCCTTACCCGAATGATTGAGTCAATCACACAGAATTACATCACTTTAATTAACAAATAACAAAACAGCTGAAACAGAAATGAGACTTCACTTCATTTTCTTTGTTTGCTTTTTGCTTGACCTTAGTCCATTTCACGGTAACAGGAGCCAACAGTTCCAAACTTCGACAAATCTTTGTCAAGTGATGTCACAGCGAGGCATGCAAAGCCTCCAGAGCTTTCCAGTGATTTCATTTCGCTGCATGCCAACAACACATGAGCACCTCACACAGAGCAGAGTGTGTTCAGCACCCGAAGAGCACACAGTACTCTTAACAGCACCCCATGTTCTCTCTATTATCATTGATAGTCAGGTGACACCATGTGATCGGACCGTTCTTCAGTCCCATTTTCTTCTTGCACTCGTCATGGGTTGCAAAGAGAGCTTGATCAAAGCAGATTTATTATGACTGTTGTTGTGAAGGTGTGCACAATTTCAAGTTCAAGACATGTCGCAACATGCTATCAAACATGTAACCTGAGTGCAGCACCTTTAACACTCTGTAATACATCATGTCTTCAGTCAGTGCTGTTTATCTGTATCAGTTTCAGCATCTACAGTCAAGTACAGTGTGTCTTAAAACATATAAGGCAAGGCAAATGTTGGCAGATAGGAAATCAATAAATTGCAGGTCTATAATTAGCTGTAATAAACAAGGTCTGAACCCAATAAAAATTTATTGGGGGGAGTCTGGGGCTCATATCATTCTGCAATGCAATGCAGGGCTGAAACATTAGCAAACACAGAGGGGTTAGTAGGAAAAAACAAGTGTAATGTTGAAAACAGACTTCTTGCGGAGAGATTTGCTGACCTCTGCTGGAAAATGTGGAGCAAGTCTCTGTGTTCAAATCTTGTCTGCATGAGAAGTCAAAACATGCAGCTCTAGAATGACAGCACATTTTCAGTCCAGTTGCAGGTTGATCAGCTCAATCTATGTTAATTATCTTAATCAATAACCTCCACCTCCCTCTTGGAGAGTAATGGATATAACAGAGTAACTGGACTGGACTGCATTTCTTTCATTCATATTCAAAGAAGCCAAGCATGCTGATACTAAATAACAATTTAAGCTCAATAAAAGAAAACCATTTTAGTGGAAATAGATGTATGAACTTTCAGCCGTGATCAGAAGTCATTTTGCCCTGCTCTCTTCCGGGAAGCATGATTATGCTTTTGTTGCGCAATGAGGTCCAGCCAGCATTTCTAGTAATAATATCCACAGCAAAACCAGGAGAACGTATTTAAGTTGTTTTTCTGGCTGTCACACTGTTTCCCAGAATCCTCCAACCCCCTAATCATTAAGTGTTGATTTATGGCAGGCTGCCGAGCTTCAAGCAGCCAATTGCGGACCAGCAGAGCATCTTCCTCTGCATCAGCTGATATTTTCTGCCTGTCCTCCTCCCCTCTGCATTATTGGAAAGGAGTGCGGATTTTTATCAGGAAACAGAGGGTTTTTTCTGATAAGCTCCTCAGTCACAAAGAATTTCATAGATTTCATTCAGGGAACATATTTGTCAAATAAAGGAATTCTCACTCTGTTGTGAGCTCTGCGCTGTCTTCTCTCATCTTGTTTACTCGAGTACAGCATGCTTTCTAGTAAACTGAAAGCTCCCTTATGGTAATTTCCTGGAAGATCTTGTACAATACTTCTCTGGAGGAGATTGTTTGGATGATACAGCACACAACTCTTTACAGAGTTATTAATGAATAATTCACATGCTCCATTTGGTTGTAAAGTGTGTTTGTAATCACTGCGTATGTCTTTTTAGGCTTTAGGAGCAAACATCAAAGCACAGCACATTGGGTTTGCTTTGAAAAGCTTTTTCATAGAAAACACCATTCGTTTTTATCTAACATGATGTGATATTGATCAGAAATGCTGTTAAAGAGACATTAATCATACTGTAAATGATTTATGATTTTAAATGGAAGATCTAACAGTGCATGGATGCCTGCTTTCAGAGTCCATCCCTCCTGCCTTCCAGATACATAATGTTAGCTCAAGGCTGATTTTTGTGTGTTAAATGACTAATTAACCATGTGAGCATAGATTCCAACTGTCCCGCTGAATAAAGAGGTTATGTCAAATGTCAAATCAAATTCAGGGACCTGCTTGAGCTCCGAAATAATCCAAATACACAAGGATAAATATATTAGGACAAGCTTCTCTTTGTGTTCCAGTTAGTTACCAATTTGTGCTGTAATATGAAGGGAGTAATGCATCAAATCTTCAGCTGTTTGTTTCTTAGAACAAACACTCACACTGAGTTTGAAAAGCAAGATATTTTTGAGCCTTAAATTAAACCCATAAAGGCTAACATTTGACACCCTGCTATGGACAGACGTCTGGCTTTTTTTTTTTTAGCAAACAGGAAGTTTTCCGCTGGTTCAGCATAATTCAAAAATGGGTTTGTCTCACAATCTGAGTGCCAGTGGATCATGACATGGTGAAAATTGGTTGTATAATTCACGCCTAGATCATTTTTGATGAAAACATGGTTTATATTAAACGATTCCATTATATGTCATTTAAAGTATTTTGGATCAGTTTAATGTTAATTAAATAAAAGTACAAAAATTGACTTTTCAAAATAACCCACCTTTTGAGAAGAACTGGATTTGGACTCGAAATGTGTTTATTTTGGGCTAACATGCTCTAGCATACTAGTATGCTGAAACAGCAAGCGTTGCTTTACTCTGGAGCCCTTCTTACAGCAGAGCCCTTCTCTCTGAAACGGTGAAAGCACTACACTAACTACACTTACTGATCTCTTTAAGTTATTGTAATTCATGCATTTCACCCATTTACATTCTAGGAACAGTAAAAACAATATTTTTGCCAAAAGCAATAGACACACTTATAAATGACTTCTGGCTAGCTATGAAAATGGATACAGCCCCCTTGGTTTCATATGTGCTAATTGATAATTATCCTCTATTCAAAGAGAATGAAAAGCTCTCTCTTTACTGTATTAATTGGCTTTCTAAGATAAATGCACCCACACACTAAAACTGATAATTAAAGCAGATTACATACTCTGTTTAAACACGAAACAATGTTGGATATAGAATCAATTGTAACTTGACTTGTAATCTGGCTGTTAACATTTACATTTAAATTATTCTTCACGCACTAGTCATGGCTTTGTTGTATATTACTGCCATCTACTGGTGCTAAATTGATGTTGCTTTTTTCTAAACACCAAAATGAAGGGGGAAAAGGATCCTGTGCTGTAGAAGGAAACCTAAACATGTTTTGAATTCACATTTGTCTCAATGCCAAGTTTAAAGGAAGGTAAAGAATTTGTCCAAAAAACTTTCCTCACTCAATATGTTTCTTTCTTTCCTTTCGACTCCATTTATTATGTTAAAAATCATGCCCTGGTGGTGAGGTTATTATCATGGGGAGTTCACAGGAAATGCTGTCTGCCAAATCGAAGTTGGGAAAGCTCATTCGGGGACCAGCCTGAGCTCAAAAATAACCCAAATGCACAAGGACTGGTCTGCAGATGTCTGAACACAAGGAATAACATGAGAATGAGAATATATGTGGTGACAGAATGTGTCAGTAGACATCCAGGCTAATAATCTGTGGGGTGCAACATTAGCTGAATTCTTGGCCCGTCCCCTTCTTTTTACAACCCTTTTGTTAAGTCCCAGGTTGACTTCTGATTTCTCTGTATCTTTCACCATAACAACAAATAAAGGAGAATGAAAAAAAGGAGGATGAGATTTTAAGGTATCTACAAGCGTTTATATTACACTGTAATCAATCTTAGTTTGTTACACCAAGAGACCATTTTCTTTTGGTACATGTCAGCAACAGGTGCTTTGCATGGACAGGTTACACAGGAGTGTGACTCTTCTTACAATAACATGTCAACAGTACATCAATAACACATTGATTCACACACCAAACCGTGGTGTCAGGAAATGGTAATGCCACATGCTTCCTTTCTCAGAAAACCTCAATGCTGAACCCGACCACCCAGCGAGCGACACTGCAAGCAAACAGCGTTTCATACAGGATGTCACTGCAATGAGACTTTTTAATCAAAATAATCTGCTCCGTGTACCCGTGGTTCATGCTATACCACCCACGTGATGTGACAGTATAGAGCTGATTTATATATGCTGGAAATGCTGTAGATGTCTGCTGTTACATTTGGAGGTAGTGTGAAGCTGATACAGAGCTAACTCTGAACACTTTAAGTTAGACTGAAATAAATGTTTTTAGCACTTGGGGGTACATGAGATCAGCGGTGATGAAAATAATGGGTTAAACAGCTGTTTATTCGCATGTCCCGCGGAACAAAAACGTCATTATTATATTAGATTTCATCGCTAGACGATGTGACATCTGACTACTCTATTGTAGTTGCTGAATATTGCATGGGCGGGTACTGTACACTGTGTAACAGTGAACTAAAACAGCAAAGTTTAAACATTCCTGCAGTTTATCTCTTAGAGCAGGGGTCGGCAACCCTGGGCACGCCTGCCACAGCTGGCACGCGAAGGGTTAACTGATGGCACGACCATAGCTGGACTAGACAAAGGCACCGATGGTGATTTTTCGTTTTTATGGGCCAATGATTTTTTTTTTTTTGTAACGGTATAAACAATGAAAGGTGGTGGACTGGCCGGATGCTGGTTGATGTGTAGAAATAACTCAGTTGTTTGGTGGTGACTGTGGCGGAGCTTCCACAGAAGCCAGCAGGTGGATGAGGGAAAGGGGAGACAGGAGGAGGAGAGATCCGAGGCGGCCGCCGATCCGAGTGTCAGGTGAACTGAACTTCAGGTAAGAAGTTATGACCTGCAGTCTATCTGGGTCAGATATAAGCCAAGTTTAGGTGGAGTTTATTTTCGTTGTGCTGACTTTCTTACCATCAGTTACAATAACTCGTACTGCGTACTAGCTAGCATGAGGAGTTTCTATACAGCTGGGTGGGTGCTATGATGTTACTGATACTGAACTTTATTTTATTCATAAGGTTAGTTAGTAGAGTTGCCAACTGTCCCGTAAAAAACGGAATCGTCCGGTATTCAGAGAAAATATACTTCTTCTTTTCTCATTCTCTCCCCCCCCCTCTCTCTCTCCTGTTGCTACTTCAATCATGAAACTGATCAATGATCAGCTGATCGGCTCTCTTGTTTGTTTATCGCCCACTTTGCGCCAGAAAGAGGAAACCAGCGGATGTCGCGCTAAACAACAGCAGCACGTTTAAGCTTGATCAGCTGTTGTTAGAATTTATTTAATATTAATTTCTAGTATCAGCTGATGTTTGCTGGAGCCACAGCTGTAAAAGCTGCTGGTCATGATATCAGTTTGGTGACAGGGAAACATGAAGATGAAACCAGGAGATATCCTTACTGAATCATCAGAGCTGAACAGGTGATGGAGAAACGGGTTTACCTTTAGGTGACATGGATGAGTTGAAGGGAAGTTATGAACTGATTCTGAGAGACAAATAACACCAGGATCCTTTTCTAAGTAGCTGACTGCTGGTAACTGTGCAGGGGCGGATCTAGCAAAGTTTTGCCAGGGGGCCAGGTAGGGCATTAACTGGGAGAGGGGGGCACAAAGAAGTACATTTCTTTCTTATTCTCATTTAAAATGTCTAGCTTTTATTAAATAATTATCTGAATCTTACAACCAAAGTTTTTATCTGACGTAAAATGTATAGAAATCATACATATACCAACAAGACAGTGTACATCACCGTCACAACAGTGTTTGGTTTCATTCAAAGGCTTTATTGCTTTAATACCTGGTGGGCCGGTCTCTAGTCAAAATGCTCGGGCTGATTTTTTGTCCCAGTCCAGCCCTGGGCACGACACGGTGCATTAAAAAACTAAATGGCTGGGCCAGCGGTGCACATCACAAATCAGCTCGCATAGAAACATTAGTTGTGCCGCTTCTTAATGACGGTATCTCAGCTAACAACCCCAACTATCAGATTCAGGTTGTAATTGGCTAAAAATAAGTTTAACTGTCTTCAGAACATTGCAGAGGCCTTATTGACAATATTTGGTTCTACATGTCTGTGTGAGCAGATTTTCTCTCACACGAAGAGTGTCCTCAGGTAGCCATCTGAACGCTGGACACTCGGAGACCTGTGTCTCTGAGTGGGAGACCAGAGATCACATTAGCATGTGTATCTCTGTATTAACAAACATGCCATATTGCCTCAGTTTATTTTTCTTATCATTGTTGTGAGGAGACCATAAATAGCATTTGCATTTTCTGTTGTACAGTTCATTTGCTGTTATGGAGTTCTTGTTATGGATAAAAAGTGTGTAACTATTGATATAGAGTGTAAGTAAATTTATTGCTAATGCAATCATATGGCACACTGACTTCTGAGGAAATTTTAGATGGCACTCATCATCAGAAAGGTTGCCGACCCCTGTCTTAGAGTATGGCCTCACCATGTGTTTTTCAGTCTATACAGAATACATCTGTTGGCCACATGAGGGCAGTAGCTGTCTTGGGATAGCAAATGAATTTGCTACATTGACGCGCTGACACCCCAGCAGTACAAAAATCCAGGGTGCCAAAGCAAAGAAATTCTGTATAACAAATACAGAACTTTGAAACAGGTACTTACAAGTAGCTGAAAAGAAAATCAAGCTATCTGGGGAAATCTTTTTCTCTCTGATGGATATTTAAATTTGGTGACCAAACATTTTTTTAGGCATTTCTTCTACTCTAAACACAATCTTTGAGATATTACATGACTGTACATTTGAAAGTGGGGAGAAAGTTCTCAGGTTTGCGGCTTCAAGCCAGTTTGAGCCAGCCTTACAAAATGCTGAATGTGAAACCATGCAAAAAATCATGGGGATGAAAAAGAAATGGTTCCAGATTTTGGCTTGCCATGAAGCTCTCTGTACAGTGTTAAACAACAAACAACTGTTATCTGTCCTGACAGGCTGTGTTTGAGTAGTGGCACTGCTGAATCCCACACGAAACCACAGTACAGGGCTAAGTGAGGGAGAGAGAGGGGGGAGAGAGCAGGAGAGACACAGAGAAGAGAGAGACCTTAAGAGAGGGAGCACTGGTTTTATTAAGAGACTGGGAAAATGCAACGGCAGAGCAGAGAAACACCTTGGATGTGTGATATGTACACATTTGTGGGTATGTGTCTATCTATAGAGTGTATATGATTCTTGTCTGGCAGCCTCCTGTCAGAGTCTCTGCCTGATAGTTTATTTAATTCTGCCAGTCTTTGAAGAAGTAGGCTGGGCCAGGCTGACAGCCTGATTCTGTACCTGTCACTATGCTCAAGGTGCGATGGGTAATCCGTATAAGGCTGACCAGCTACACTCACAAACCCATCCATAAACACACAGTGATGCAAAGGCATCAACACACGTACTCTTGCACACACTCAAACTCAAAATAATATTGCTCTCCTGGTGTGCAGAGATGGTTTTGTAATGCCCCAGTGGCTCAGTGACAGTCTGTCAATCAATCAAACTCATCCCACCTCATCTCACCTGTAAATGAGTGTCTGTCTGTCTCCAGGGCCATGATAGGCTGATTGGCTGTGTCAGTCACAGTGTCAGGCAAATGTAGATCAATGGGAACCATTCAGTACAGTGCCCTGTAGATTTCAACAGATTTCTCCACAGTCATGCACTGCTGATGGCAGATGTCATTGAAGATGGACCCAGCTTCAGTGAGCTTCTGAGTAATGCATAGGCACTGGGGGCTGACTGGGAAGAGTATGCATGTCTGTAGAAATAAATATGGATTTAACCAAATATAACACACACACACACACACACACGCACGCACACACAAACAAGTATCAGGGACAATAACTTTAAACATATAATGCTTTATCTATTATAGACAAGCCAAAAAATGTGAAAACCATCATAACACAAGCACAACTGTAATGTTGTCATATAGAATTTAAATAAAATGTGGTTGCTTTTAAATGCAGATGTTTAAATGCACAAAATGTTTTGTGGCATTTTACTGTGGCTGTGCAGTAAATGAATGTGTTTCTCCATAAATTTGCACATGAAAATGTGAATAAACATTATAAAATTCATAAAATGTTCCTATTTAATGTATTTGGCAGCAGAAAGCAGAGAAAAAAATTAAAGATTCTTTGAAACCTTTTTCTTTCTATTTTATCTTCTTTAAGGGAGTAGGTAATATCATTAGTGCTTTATGTACAGGCCACACAAGGGGTAATAATGTTAATATGAATGAATAAGCATGTAAAAATGATATTTGCATACATCAGAGTAGAAGATGTCATTATGTAGATTCTTTTCTTTGAGGGTAAAGTTATTATTTCAAATAATTATCTTATAAAACTTTAGATAGCATTGTCAGAAGAAAGTGTGGCTCTGTCATTTCAGGGCATAAAAAAGGCAGGAAAAAAAGGGTTCTTAAAATTAGGTGAATACAACATGACATCAACGAAAAAAAAAGAACACAACACATTAAATGTCTTTATTTATTTACGAAAATCTAAACCAAAATGCAGAGGTAGTGTGTAAAAACCTAAGTACATCAGAAGAGTCAATAGTTTGTAGAAACACCTTTAGCAGCAGAAAAATGATTAATTCATCAGTCTGTCACATTTTTGTGGAGGTCACTTTTCTTTACAGTATTGCTTCAGTTTATTGAGATTTGCAGGCAGTTGTTTATGCACAACACTTCTAAGGTTCCACTGCAACTTTTCAGTTGGATTGACGTATGACCTCTAAGTGGGCCACTTCTACACCTTGGTTTTTCATATATTCAGCAATTCTGTTTTAGACTTGCTGTTGTGCTTGGGATCATTGTCCTGTTTCTCTTGTCCGTGTCATACAGGTGGACTAATTTCACTCGAGTGCAAGATTGATTCAGTGAATTCAAGGTGCCCAGGTCCTTTGGTCGCAAATCAACCCCAAATCATCACTGTTCCACTACCATGCTAAACATCTCATGTTTGTTCTCATCAGTCGTTGTTCCAAAAATCTTATGGTTTGTTCAGATGTGACGTTGCAAACCTAAGTCATTGTGCCATGTTCTTGTTTAAAGAGAAGAGGCGAAGAGGCTTTCTCGTGGCAACCTTTCAGAACAAGCCATACCCGTTCTGTCTTCTTCTAATTGAAATGTCACAAACATTTACCATGTTAACTGAGGCTTGTAGAGAGGGAGATGTAGCCCTTGGGTTTTCCCGCAGTTTCTCAGAGCATTGTACGGTCTGACCTTGTGATGAATTAGAATTTGGATTTCACTTCTGAGAAAATTGGCAAATTGACATGAATGCTTACCACTTGTGAATCATTTTTCTCACTGCAGAAGGCTGGTTTTCAAATGGTTTGTAAATTACCTTAAAAGCCTTGGCAGAGTGATGGGCAGCAATAATTGCTTCTTCAAGACCTTTGCTGATTCCTCCTTGGCATTGTGTTAACGCACACCTGAATGCTTCAGATCAGCAAACTGACAAAACTTCTGCTTTTAGAGAGGTACTCACATTAATGTTAACTTAATCAAGTGCATTTGATTAGCAGCACCTGGCTGCTACTTACCCTCTTAATTCCTACGGAAGCAGTAAGGGTGTTTTTCACTCACTGCTTTTGCATTTTGACTTAACTTTGGTTAAATAAATAGTGTAATATGTCACACTCTGTAGTTCATCTGAGGTTATATGTACCTACTTTTAAGATCTGTTGTGATAATGATGTGCTAATATGTAAAACCTTAGAATTGAAAGAGGGTGTGCTGTTTTTCACCGTGACTATAAGTGTGAAATGTATAAAAAACTGAAATAAAGAATGGAGATGAATATTGGAAACAAAAACAAGTATGACAAGTACATTGTAACAATTCTCTACTCTATTTGATATAAATTCAAATACACTCTACAGAGAAGTGAAATTTTACACCTTATGTAAAGCTGTTTTATTAGCTCTGGCAAAAGAAAAAAAATCCCCACAGAGTTCCTTTTTTTGTTATAGCGCAAAAGCCGATGATAACATGAAACTATTACTTTATTCTAAGCAAGCGAAACAATAAAACGAAAAATTCAAATGGCAATTATTTCTACGTTCTTTTTCATCAGTTACTTTATGTACTAAACTTTTTCTCTGTATGCGTTGGAAAAGGTCTGACCTCTTTTATCTAAAATTCACCTGCTCAATTATACCAACTACATCTGGTCCTTAGTTGTCAGCCTCTGTACGGCACCATGCTCTGCAAATGACAGAAAAATTATTCATCACCTCAAGGTTGAGTTACTAAGCCCACAGTGTTGGGCTTTGCTGCTTGCAAATAGATTATTTTTTCATGCACTTAGGGTAAAATCAATGAGGCTCAGTTTGGCTAGATATTACATGTTTTTCCATTTCATTTATGATTTGAAACAGTGAATGCCCCGAGACAGCTTGATAGTGAAATTATAGTTTACACAGCCTGCATTTTATACAACATAGATTTCATCATTTATTCCGAACAGTTTTACTTAGAATCTCTTAAGATCGCATTTTTGTTTAAGTGACATGTCAGTTTAATCACAGCTTTTCTTTACCTCATGTATTTAACTTGATCGAGGAGTTGTGTTGACACTAAGTAAATCCTGTTAAGATGAGTACATGAAAGCGCCTGCTGTTTAATCAAATCCGTGTGGGGATTTTTTGGAGCAAAAATAATGACTGCTTAATGCATGAACTATATGTTACTCAAAAAGTAAATAAGTAGTTGCTTTGAGCTCTTGGTTGGCAGTACAAAGTAATAAATATGGAATGAATGCTCATTTAGAATGCACCCACCAAACTCTGCAGGAACAAAATGAACCACAGCTGTGGTTGGTGGGAAATTATCAGCATACTTTTATTGTTATCGTTTTTATTTTACCCTCCAGACTCCTTTCATTTATTACAGTTGGTTGTAGCTTTTATACCTTGCTGAAAGCACAAAGTGTTCCTCAGTATTTGTGCAAAGTTTAGTGATCCTGCAAGATGAGTAGATGCACAAATTAATTAGTTTTGAAAATTGAGAAAAAGCCTTTCACCTTGACTATGTGGTGCATACTTTCAACATACAGAAAGTATCATCATCAAGATTTAAAACACCATGTCACATTTGACCTCTGACCTCTTCTTCAACTTCAGTGGATTGATCAGAAGGCCAAAGTTATAATAATGATATACAGAGCTATTTAAAACAATGTTTTTTAAGGCATTTTGGGAATGATATACAGGATTATAAATGTCACGTTACTTTGGAGCTGACCTCTTCTTCACAGGCAAATAAGGTCAAACTTCCATAATCGTATCTTTAAAAACTAGGCTTAAAGTTCTACTGCTATTATTTTTGTATAAACAACATTTAGGAAATGACATTATTATATGGGAATTCTCACACACATTACAGTTTGCATCCAAATATCATGTCACAGTTGACCTCTGACCTCACTTTTACATTTCAAATCTCCCTTTCTTTCAAGTTGACCCCAAAATGCGTTATATCTTTAAAGAAAGTAAAAGAGAATCATCTGCATCTCAACTTATTCATGTCCAGTTATTATGTTCATTACCTAATCCTACATACTATTTTTGTAATCAAAGTAAAAGTCTGTCACGCTACCTTTATCTGATTATACTGCACTAAAAACTTCTTAAAGTGTGTTTAAAAAGAAAAAAGACAAAAAAAAGTACAATGCTATTCCACTTAAATACTGCCCAGAGAGTGAGCTGCCTTGGCAAACTCTCACTGGTTTGCGTTCTCTGAGTGTTATTTGCTTGTTATATCAGTTTCCCTAAATTCTGTGAAGCCCTTTAGCATTTTAAGCTTATTGTTTTATGATTATCATTATAATTGGTAAACCCTTTTTTAGCAGCAGTGGAAACACTCTGTCAAAAGAAAACACCCTACCAACATTAGCTGGTTATAAGCTACCCGCAGTTAGCTGCCAAACAAAACACAGTTGTTCAAGCAGCTTGAGTGTCACATTTAAAAATCAGTGACTCCAAATGAAATGGAAGAACAATTAGGTAAAAGCCATTTTTTGATACGAAGGTACAAACCGTTACCTGATACTTTGAGCACATGAAACGTGGCAAATCAAAGTTAGGTTACTGTGAGGCTTTTGTCAGGTTACCAAAAACACAACTCAGAATCAACGCTAATAGTCCACTACGTCTGATCCACGTTTACAAGAAACAACTAGGTGTTTGCCAACATGTTTAAACTTTAAGAAAGTTTAACATACAATTGGCTGCTCGTCATCAGAAATTAAATGAGTTAGTGGCCACAGGTTGATATTAGGGAGTAACCTTGAATATGTCTCAGGTGCCATGCTGAGTGCTTTATGAGGTCAACTGCCCAGAAACATTGGATTGGAGGTTCACCCCAGGTCAACTGAGGAACTGAGGTCCTTGAGGAAACTCTCATGTGAATCAGTAGTTCTGTGCTTAGACCCAGTCTCTATTCTCCATTCGGACTAATTGCCCTACTTGGCCTAATAATACAAACATGGATGAATACTAAGCGCTCCTTTTCTGTTTTCCCCCTCTGTGTTAACCTTACACTCTCAACCTGTTTCCTTACCAGCACCTTTTATGCTCTTACCCACTTAACACTCTGCTTTTCCTCTCTTTCAGAGGCTTTCTCCTTTCCTTCCTTCCTTACTCAAACTACTTGCCTGTTTTTTAAGAGGGGGGAGAAAGAGACTGACTGGCCACTTCAGGGACCAAAAGCATGAGGTAATCCCAGCAGGATTGTAGGCCTCCTTTGTCCTGCATCTCAAGACATCCCGTAGCTCCATGTGGGAAACTAAGACCACCGTTTTGCATTCAGCGGGAAACATTGGACTGAATAATCGTGTTGACAGGTGAAGGGGAACTCTTTTGTATTTACAGAGGAAAACATGGTATAAAAATGTTTTGTTGTTGAGTGCCCTTGAAGGAGCTGCCGCTTGCCAGTTCTGCCAGAGCTCTGTATGCGAGTGATGAGAACTTTGCTGGGCATGTTTTCAGCTTGGCGACAGCAACACAAGACAAACGTAACGCGAAAAGGAACATTCTTTAATGAGAAATAGTAACTGTTTCCCAGTAGCTTTGCCTTGTAAGCAGTGTCAAACAAATTGGACTCACAGTTTAGGAGGAGATGTGTCTAGATCTGAATATAGAATGGATTCCACATTTTGAAAATACAAGCATCTTTAAAATACATAATACTGCATGCTCTCATTCAAATCCCCCAAAAAGAATACCATCTTTATACTTTTACCCCCCTCAAGCTTGCTTACAAGTTGCTTACAACTCTTAGCAGTGGCTCACACCTTTATATACATGTACAGTTTGATTTAGACAATAGCTGAAACTCAGATAAACAAATTTGGAGGTCCAGATTTGGATAAAGAAAGAACAGATAGATACATTATACTGAACATTAAATATCAGATTAATGAGCCAAACTATACACCAAGGAATTAATTAGCTGAAGCTGAAGCTAGAAGAGTCTGACAGGATTGTTGAACTGTGCATTTGTTCTTATCATCCATGAACTATATACAGTGTAAACATCATATCTAGTATGAGATCATCTATGTCTTTCTCTGCATTTTATCTACAGTTATTCACCGCAGTGCCTTTGCTCAGCCAAAGGAGCCACTGGGCCCTATTTTTTTACTGATTGCAATACATGAGAGTCCAATTATTGCCACATGTGACATCATATTTTCCACAAGTGCAATTATACTGTTGATTAAGCTACAAAGCTTTCTTTCACAATACTCGTATTATGCTCATGCAGAACAAGAAGAGACCCATGTTTTTCTGTTGACATGGCAGCAATTTCACGAGTCTGGGTTCATATCCATCAGAGTTATGTAGCCGGTCATGACCCGATCCACATCCACTTGGCTTATTAACAAAAGAAAAAACAAGTAGACATAATTGTCATAAGTTGTGTATGTCCAACCAGACAAGAGCAAGTCTAACAAAACATTTTAAGGTAAATATTTTCTGTAAGAATGGAGTGGAATGAGCAATGTCACTAAAGAAATTCAGAGGATGAAATTCTGAGAATATTCAGCTTCCATAAAACCTTTCACATTTTTAGCAGTCTTCAACAACCACTCAAACCCTGTAAACACAAAAACATATTTTTTTAGACTATATTCACAAAACTTATAACTGTTCTGGCAAAAACTGAACAATTTATATAAAAATATTCACAAACCACTTTTAGATCATGCACACAATACGTATTAAGACTAGTGCTACTGCACTACGGGAACGAAACTACATATTGTGAATCTTAAAGGGATAATACCTGTTATACATGAAACACAAACATTAGTAAATGTGTATGTAAGACTTCTATGCCTACAGCATACTATGGTCTACTCATAAAAGTGTTCCCCTTCACATTTCTCCTTTGCAATCAATGCAACCAACCATACAGTAGGACTTTTCCTGAATAAGGCACTACTTCCCATAATCTGAAACAAAATTTTGATGGCCTAAATCAGTTTCAATCATATCAATCAATCATTCTTTTTTTTTTTTAATTTTAAATATGCTTTTACCTAGTCAGACAGAATTTACAGATCTAATTTTATTTCCATTAGTTTAATTTTATATATTGTTTTAATGAAGTTTATTAATGGTGTTGTTGTTGTTAATTTGAAAAACTTATAGCACATTATCCCCCACTATTCAGTGATACCATTGTTATGCTAACCACATTTCACAGAAGTTAAACACAATTAATGCACATTTCCTGACTTTTTTTCTTTTTTCTTAAATACAAGGATTCAAAATGTTTTTTAAACCGATAAATGCAACTTCAGAGTGCACAGCGGCCAGCTGAAGGTTGATACCAACAATGCATTTTTTAAAATGCTTAATTAATCCATATTTCTCATGAATTGTTTTGTCTGAGAAAAAAAAGATCAAACTGGTTACTTTCATAATGACTATATGAGACATTTAAGTCTTATGAGATAGACAATACACATAAAATAGGAACATACAGTGTATGTTTTGTTTTGTTTCTTTTTCTCATTTGAATTAGGGAAGCAGGAAAAACTGAACCCAGTCTGTGTAAAACCCCTTTTGCTGCCATAATCCTGACTCTTTACTGTTTACTGCTGTCTCACTCCATCACCTTGTAAATATAAAGGATGCTGCTAGTTGTGGTGGTGGGAAGCCCATTTCTGTTTTTAATTTACATTTCTGCAATTTCTTTAGAATTGCAAAATGCTCACATGAGGTTGGAGAGACTTCAGTTACATATCGTGAACACTTTGTTTTCAATTTCTTTTTTTTTGTAGTGTGTAATGAGCGCTGAGTAGTACTGTAACTGGTTGCGTGCATGAACTGAAGCTATTGTGTTGTTTTGAGCACAGATGAAACAGTTTTGATGCCATGGGTGGTTTTGCCAAAAAGTTTGAAATGGGTTTTGTGTTTACAGTTTACAGAACTCAAGAAATGTTTTAGCAATTGTGAAAAACAGTAAATCGAAGAAACATCGCATGTTTTATGAGGAAAAAGTGGAAATGGCCTATTTTAAGTCTAAAACCTAAAATGTGAACATTTACTATAGGAGGGAATAAGAAATATTCATGTTTCTTTCTATCTGATTTGGTTGTCTTTTCATGTACATGAATATGATCTATCACAGCTGCTTAAATCTCATGTAAAATAGTGCTCCTCTCCCTCTTCCACCACAACTTCTTACATATTGTTCTTTCTTTGCCTCCAAGATTGTTTCCATGGATCAACTTTCATCTCATACTTGCTTGCTGTGAAATCTGAACTGTTTTTCTTTTGGTTAAAATACATCATTAGCAAGTAGAGTGAAGAATTTCACATTTATAGAAATGACATATGTGGTACAATTGTGTTCTGACAATTGTGTTTGGCTATGCATGCAATATTTATGCAAATAAGAATAAATCAGATCTAAAATAGTGTTTAACTAGATGGAAATGGTTTAAAATGTTGCCAAATTAGTGGATTTTTCACTACATTTCTATAGGACACTTTTTATGCTTTTGATTACCACAGTGGGATTTTGTGTTTTTAGTGTGTATTTACTGGTTGCTTTACTTTAAAACTTCATAAATTGTAGTCCTAAGTTTTCATTTCAACTTACCTGAGCAGCCTGTGCACTCTGAACTGCCTTAAACTGGTTTGATTACATCATCAGCAACAACTGTGAATAATTTTGAGTCGTTTTGTACAAGCAATGGCATCTGTGCTGTAATTGCCACTTGTGGTTACCATTATGCATCACATGTGCGCAATAGTAAAATGTGGTTTGGTAATTGATAAGAGTTAATGAGATCTGCAAATTGTGTCTAACTAGGTGGAAACTGTCTAAGATTTTGGGAAAAGAGTGACTGATTTAGAAAAAATGAATTTAGGGTAGTGAGTTTACGATTCTGAGACCATTATATGATTTAAATAGTGGCTCGCAATGTGGCTGTAGTAATCAAGCAACCAGGTTAGCATAATGGGGAAAGAATTTAAAGCTAAAAAGAGAAAATCACCTTCCTGAATGGTAGAGTCAAAATATCAAACTTCTGAACAATCTCTTTTTTTAAATATAACAACAGAAATATTGGAATTTTCCTCATTGATGATGTCTTGTGTATTGTTAATGCGAAAAAGATGAAGTTTAACTTCTGGCCTCAACTGAGATGTTGAGGGAAGACCCTAATAGTGCTTTTGCATTAGGAAGATTAAACCATCTTTCTCCAGGTTTTACCTTCATTCTTCACCCTAGCCTAATGGCCTGCCAATGACAAATAGAATATACTTTTACGCCGACTAAATCACATGAAAATAGATGTTGCTGCTGCTGTTGCTGACCAAACAGTGTTATCTTTACCATGCATGTGAATGTGTGCTTGAGCACATGTGCATCTTGCATCTCCTCTTCTATAATCTCCTGTATTGCTGGAAAATTGTGTGCCCCCCCCCCCCCCCCCCCCCCGCAAAGTCTCAACTGTTAATCTGGAGCCTTATCATCATGTTCCAGCAAGAGCGCTGACACACTAAATTCCGCTCAAGGTCGCTTTAATGTCAGTTTAAGGTCATTTTGCTTGATATGGTGCCACGAAACTCCTGCTTGCCCAGTAGGAGCCTGGCATTACTCCCCTCAATCATGGATGAATTTACTATCTGAGGAGGGGGCGACTCCCATATGCTACTGAGCCTCTCCCTGTGTTTAGCCTGCTAATCCTCACAGGAGATGGGGAGCAGTAGACCATGGTAATATGGATGAAAAGGAGAGAGGAAAAGTTATGGGAGGATGGAGAGAAAGACAACTCAGAAGAGAGGAGAGGAGAGGAGAGGAGAGGAGAGGAGAGGAGAGGAGAGGAGAGTTTCACTGTCAGCAGTGAACGTGGCCCTAACAAATCAGTGACAGTGGGGATGAAAACTCATAGCCACAGCACTTTCCCTGAAGTGTCTACTATCAGATAAGCTGAGAGATTTAGTTAAGATTTCATATTTAGAGCATGGCTTAAGCTGTGAGAAGATGTCTTAACTGTGGTGATGCCAATGTCACATTGTGCCTGCTATGCTCCATTTGTCAAATAGGATTTACCTGCATTTTTATAGCCATAACACTGCATGCCTTCAGCAAATTATCCAAGACCACACGCAACTACAACACTAATTTAATGATCCCTGCTTAGAAGTGCAACTGATGCGACTTCTAGCCACCATCCTCACTTCTGAAACTTCTGAAGTGAGGTTCAGCTAATAACCAAGGTAACTGGAAAATGCACTGATGCCATCTACAAGATGATTCCAGCTTTTTATTACTGAAGCAGGGGACAGACCATGTTCAAATTAAGTCAAGTGCATAACACATCTTTGCCTGACTCTGATTCTCTCTTCTCTCATTACACTTCTCATCATCAGTGACAACAATAGCTGCAGATTGTCATAAAGAGATTTCAGAGAGAGACATCAAGCAAAGCTTTCATCATTCTCCACATGTCAGACAGTAATACTGCTGCCTGTAAATAGCCATATTATATTCATCATCAACCACCTCTTAAATGCACCTATGGGCTCATGAATGTAACGACCAACAGATGATAATTTTTGTTTAATTTTTAACAAAAACCTCTAAAACAGGTTGGTTGCATTTGAAGTCATTGTGCAGTTTGCGTACAGGTGCAGGTACAAAAACAGAAAGTAACAGCGGTGAGTTTGTTCTTTCATCGTTATTCGTTGATGTCTACACAAACAATTTCTCACAGTGGATTTTCATGCAACCTGCTGTGTGATGATTGTCATGATTGCTTTACTGAACAGTCTAAAAATGAATTGTGACAATGTCTCTATCTCTCGTGTACCTTTAAAAAATTGGATTGTTGATTTAACTCACACTAACAAAATAAAGTAAAAAACTTTTAAACAATTATTTAATTAGTTAACTATAGATTGTTAAATTACAGTTTAATGTCAGTGACCCAGAGATTTTTTTGTGTGCTTCTGTCTAAATGGTTGAGGGCTGTTTCAAACGTGTCTCATTTAATGTGTTTCAATTACGTGTCTCACTAACTGTCAAGAAGTCCAAGTGATTAGACAGCATGTCACACCGTGTCATACAGTTATAAAAGGATATTTCATAAGTGGTAACTATATCTAGTGATATACAAATGGTTTCTCCCTTTTACATTTATGTTGTCAATGCCAGCTGCCTGAGGGTTTGACAAGTTTTTTGACATTTTGATGTGAAGATCAGCCAACATATTTATAATCACAAGTGCTTGTTAAGCTTATTTATATGACTAATGAAACTTCTATTAAAAACAAAAGACTATGACCAGAACTCTAAAATGTACTATGACATGTTCAGTCACAGTTCTCAAAAGACATATGACTAAAGTTTGACAGTTGTGAATGTACTATTTAACATCTTTAAATTGCTTAATAGTTGCAACTTGGTTCAATTTTCAGACCTCGGATTGAATTGCACACACACACTGGTATTTAAATTCTTCTATTTTAGGAACATCGCCAAGATACGACCTTTTACTGACTCACCAGGAATCTAAAAAACTTTCAAGTAGACTGAATTACTGCTGTGCTCTTTCTGCTGAACTTCTCAAAAAGACCCACACTCTTAGATGCTCCACTGCCAAACAGATATCCAGCATTCCTCACAGAGCAAAATACACCGCTTACCATTTGTGCCCTTAAACTCTGGAACAGAGTGAAAAATTAGGAAAGCATACTCTGATGCCTCCTTCCTCCCCGGCCCATCCCTTTCTGTTAGAGTGACTAGGCAGCATTGGCATCAACATCCTACCTTTCTGACAGGAAACTGATCAAGGTAAGACTTTCTGTTTTACAACCACCTCAGTCACACATTGTGTCGCTCAGGGATTAGGACTGGGACCCCTACTATATAAGTTATCTTCTTGCTCTTAATTTCCCACCATTTTGGAATATAGTTTCATTTCTATGCTGACAACACACATCTTTGTGTTTCCTCTATTTCCTCAGAAGCCAATACCTCTTTTTTCTGTTTTATCTTCACCAGCTGCCTACAGGCCATCACTGCTGAATAACAATCAATCAGCTAATGCTAAACAACTTTAAACCGAAACTATTTTCTGGAAGTATTCTGGAACAGACACTTTCCAGAATACCTTTTTTTTTTTGCCTTGTCTGAGTTTTTGTTTGTCTGAGTCTAAACTTCTGCCAGTGTCAAAAGTCTTTGAGTCATCTTGGCACATATCTTCTCCTTTACCACCCACACCAATAACATCTAATGTTCAGCAATCCTCCACCTATGTAATATCTTTAGACAACACCTTCTTTTGGTCAGTACAGCACACAAAGTTTTGGTTCATGGTAACGCCATTTCTCTGGTCTCACACCAAACAAGTCCACCACATCACATCCATATTACATATATACTCATCCAGTTCATGAGCTTCCCCTAATACAAGATTCTGATTCTGATCCTCAAAACTCTCAGTGACTTGGCACTTCCATAACTCACAGACCTTCGTCACCCTCACACCCCTTCCTATACTCTGCACTCAGCCTCAGCTGCACTCCTGACTGCTCCTCATTTAAGACTTAAAACCAAAGGTGTCAGACCCTTAAGCTGTGCACCTTGTCTCTGGAACTCACTACCACTTCGCCTACATCAACTGCACTCTATTACACAGTTTAAAATCATATATTTTTGTGATTATTTGATATATTTTTTAAAGGTGACACCAAACAACATGTATTATTATTACTACTACTATTAGTAGTAGTAATACTAGTATTAGTGTTACTATTGTTATTAAACTTATAATTTCAAGAAAAGCAACAATAATATTAACACAACTGTACAACAGTATTTACTACTAGGTTCAAACCTAGTAGTAAACTCTTACTAGTGTATTTGGAGTGGGTATTTGGCACTGTATTGTATATAGATCTTCGATTATCACCTACAAGCATATCAGCAATGGGTGAAATTTTGGAAAATTGCACACAACAAAAATGAACTGTCAAGTCAAAAATCGGACTCTGCCCATATTGAACTTGACCCACTCCCTATCAGTATTAAGACTTGTACTACATGTAGGGATGGGAATTTATAAGAATTTAGTAATTATAATTTCATCACCAGTATCACTTATCAATTTGATTCCTTTTCATTTCTCTTATCAGTTCTCATTGGGTTCTCTCTGGCGAACCCCACCACTGATAAATTCCTATAATAATAAGGCCACACATGTGGTCTTTCCCTTAGTATTTAGGTATGGCCAACTTAGTGTTAGCATGCTGTCTGTCCAGGTGCTCGTGCAGAGCCCAGTGTTATCTCCTTCTACTTTACCATCACGCTTCTGTCTTTTCGTAGAACAAAAATAAAAGTATGTCCATATCCACGCTGGAGACTGCACCTCCTCCTGCACACAAACTGAAATCAGCTGATTGTAGAATAGATAAGTGGGGCGACTTTTGATGTGATTTGGCGCTATATAAATAAAATTGAATTGAATTGAATTGAATCAAAAGGCAGGGACACTAATAATTACAAGGAATTGAACCGGAACTTGATTCCCACCCCTAACTACAAGAGAAGATTTGGGGTTTAACCCAAAGTCGTCAGGTCACGACTCTAACAATATAGTTTGAGATATAGATATATAATTTTTGGTTTGTCAGTTAGAATGACTATGTTTTTGGTTTGCTGATTGCCAAGGAGAACATCTTAATAAAAAAAGATGAATTGCTTATTCTGATTGCTGAGAGTCACTAAAACTAGGGTTTTAAGGGTTAAGAGAGTTAATGACATCATTGTGGTAACTTATGCTGCAGACCAAAAACCCCTTTAGAGCGGATTATGCTCAGGTAAAAGATCAACATGTATGAAAATATCTGCTAATGACAGTAAATTCTCACTCATTTTTGTCCCTGCTTGCAGCAAGCAATTTCAAAGCCATTTCCTTTTTTAAATTGTTTTAATCACTTTACTTTTCGACCTTATTTATAATCTGCAGTATTTACCACTTCACCTTACTTTGGCTTCCATAATTTGCTCGCAAAGCTGTTTAACACAAGAGCTGAAAGTTAAGGAATAAGACTGAATTATTTACAAATAAGAATGGTTACAAGGAAACATTAATTCAACGGAAGATTATAAATCTAAATCTAAACAGAGATACATGTGCTTTAATGATGGGGCAGTAATATCAATAAGCCTATTACCTTACACAGCCAGCTTTTTTTGCCATTGTGGCTGGATCTGGCCAGAGCAACTGTGCTGCTTTATAGTGTATTTTAACGTTTATGTGAATGCATTTATAATTAGATTTAGACAACCTGTGTTAGATTATTCAGTCCATAACCACCCTTGTGTGACTGTGTAGATGACTGCACCTGGGTACAGCACTGTCTTGAGTCATCCCTCATTTCTTAATATTTTGCTAGGAAAATGTGAAATAGTTGTAGCAATTTATTCTTCAATTCTTCATTCTTCAGTGCAGCCTGAACTCTTAGACAAGCTTTCTCGTCATTTCTTTAAGTAGTCTTCAGGAATGGTTCTTTAGACTTACCGTATTGAAAGACATTTTAAAGCTCTCTTTTGAATGTTGGCAGCCTTTTCTTCTGTTCTATGTCAAAATGATCCAATCTAGCTTCGATGATGAGTTCCACGCTCTGGGGAGGCTAATCCACGACTGACAGTGTGCTATTCTGTGTTTGTCTGTACAAGTACGCCTTTACTTAAAGCATACTTGGATGCAGAAAAATGAAGCCATTGCCTCTTTGATACTTTCCAGATGGTCTTGTATGCTGGAATAAAATTTGACAGTACTTTTCTGCATTTGTAATTCCATCAACTTTGACAAGATTCTGAACACCACTGGCTGAAATGCAGCCCCAGCACATGACAGAGCCTCCAACATGTTTTACAGATGGCTGTAGACACTCACCGTTATACATCTCTCTTGACTTCATCCATACACACTGACAATGATTTGAACTAAAATTCTCAAATTGATCACTCCACAAGTCCTGTTACCATTATTTTTATCTTGCCAAGTTCAGCATACTGAACTTTTGTCCCTGTTTCTCTTCTTTAAGAATAGCTTCTTGACAGCCATTTCTGATGAGGCTTCAGTGAACAACAGATTGTTCAACTGTGTCTGGTTTTTGTCCTATTTCTTAAGGACATGAATTTCAGACACTGTTCATCTCCTGTAGATACTAGCTTTAAACCTACCAATTATTCCTTTGTCTGTGAAAATGGTCAGCTAGGAGGACTGGACTGAAAATGAATGAAAAAGCAGCCAATGTTTAAAGAAAAACTTTGAAAAGTCTGGAGACCTATTGCTCAAGACCACTTTTAAAAATGACAAGAAGCCCTGGCTCCTTGGAAGCAAAATATAAAGAGGAGAGAGCCAAGACTTTTGCACAGTATTACACTTGTTTCATTGTACAGGCACCTAGAAAGGACTATGAAGTTTCTGCAGTGGCCATATCCCCCTTAACTACCTTTGACTGTGCCATGGGCTTTGACACTGAACAGGGAAAAGCTGTGTATTATTATTCCAAAATACTGCAGTAAAATAGTACTATTGTGCCCTATAACTAAAGAAAAAATAATGGAACTCATATGGATTTTAACGACTTAGTCTTATAGATTGGGATGTGCTTAAATTGATAAAATCTCAAATGGATACATTTATACTTGTAAAGACAATTCAGATTTGATATATGCCACTCCATGAGCAGGATTAGGATAAGTTCAAAGGTGAAAAAAGTGCAGTGTTCTAAAAAAAATAAGTAGTAGTAACTCCAGTAGTGATGCATGGTAATCAAAGATAACATTTAAAGCTTTTATAATCAACACTGTCAGTGAAGTGGCAGACATAGATTACCATTCAGAATTGCACTGTAAACATGTGGATAGATGTTCTGCCAAGGAAAGTTTTTATATTCATACTGTATAGAAGTGACTTATGGTATACAGACCAGGGTAAAGAGAGGGTGGATGCAGGGTGTTTGCCTAGATGCCTCTGTGCATAATTATATGTGTGTGTTTTGTGAGTGTCCTTGTGCTAGTGTCCCTGTGTGTGCAAGATAACAAGTGATTCATCATAACAATAAAAGAGAGAATAGAACATGTCCTAATCTGGTTTTTTAAAGCATAACAAATACATCACGTATATCCAGTCTTTCACCATATGGCTTTGAGGAGTTGTGATGCATCACGTCATCTCACATACAGCACTCCAATGTTTATCCAGGCCATAAGAGAACCCTCCTTAATGGTTAGAGTGATAATGCATAATAATAAAGATACATAAAACTGAGACTTAACTTTCTCTATACGATGAATTCTGGATGAATGTGCCTGCAGACCTTGGCCAAGGGGAGTTCTAGCAGAAAATAATGTTGTGTCTCTGTTTCCAATAAAACAAAACAGTAAATTATTTACAGCGGGCCACTGAGCGTGCATCCACCTCATTTGTATTCCCGTCGCCACAGTGATAGATGTGACATCATGGTGATGAATTAAAGCGTAGGGATTTTAAAAAGCGCTTCTTCCGGAAACCAAGGACAGATGGTTATTTTTTATGAGAGCTACAGAATAATCAAACCAAATGAGCGAGACTATTTTGATAGACAAATTTCCCAGACGTGGACAGACGTGAAGGTGCCTGTGTAAATATGAAAATCAAGATTTCTATTTCCAGTAGCTGGCTGTGATCGTTTCTTCATAAGGTTAGAATAGTCACAACAGAAAAACAAAACATGTTTACAGCCTCAAGATAGAAAATACATTCATATTCATAGGGAGTATTGATTAAAATTTGGCAATGAATATGTAGTCCCACATCTCTGAAGTTCCCACTAAGTTAGAGACCAGGGTGAAGTAAATCTCCACTTGTCATCCTTATCTCAAACTGCCTCACTGACTGCCCTCTTTCAGCCAATTGAATTCCCAGACTTAGGTGTTGCACTTGTTTCAGTAAAGAGAAAATTCAACAACATGTAAAAGCCCAGATATAGACCCACACTCCCAAATGCACACGCGGTGGGACAGAACCTGCAATGTGATTTCATACAAATTTGCTCTTTCACAACCAAGGTCAGCATATGGGTCTTAAAAAATAAATTGCCTCTGAAAGCTTTCCCAGCAGATGGCGGCCATCTTGGCTTATTGGTGCATAGGTGCGATTTTTGAGCTGGGTTGTGCTCTATCACAGCCTCCCCTGACCGCCTGATTGAACAGAGGTGTAACAGCTGAATTACAGTCTCACTGTTGGACATTAACCCCCCTTTATCTGGACTGAAATAGTCATTACTGATGACACCCAACGTAATTGCTAATTTTACGCTTCAGCAGGCACATTTTCCACTCTTCTTCTCCTCATTCAACTCCTCTTTCTTTTCTATACAAGTCCAGGCTTAAGTTATTCACCCCTCTTTTCTATCTTTCACTATATCCCAGTGGTAAGAGCTATTTATACTTGTCTCTCTTACTGAGATGTCAGTCAACAAACTCATGGGAAAATAGCAAGGAAAACATAGCCCCCTCCCTTTTTTCACTCATGTTCCCATGTGTAATTTTATCTAAAGCTTTGTGTAACCATTCATCTAATTAGTATTCTTGTGTATGATCAGCATAAAAACCACCCCCGACACTTAATTAACCTACTTCTGAGCTCACATATAAACACAAACATTTAAACTCGAAGGAGCTACATGTAGTTTTTACTCACCTGTTTTAAACACTGCAAAAATATAACACAAGCGTCAAGTTCCAGAAATACCCTCACAGACAGATAGATGGACATAGCCACCTTTTGGCATCGTCCATCCCACCGACTTACTTTTTCGTGATCATTATCTGTTTTTGGTTTTTTTAACAACACTAAATTAGCTGCACATTGCATGCTTCTACAAAATGTTAAATAAAATGGTAACCCTCCTGTAAAGAATATGGTAGTTCATGTATAAAGTCCACATTAGACCATAATTTATTAAATGAGCACCATAATGTTGCAGTTGAGAATTGCAGATGGACAAGTTTGGGTTTGGTTGTTGATAAGAGAACAGCACTTGCTAGAAGACATTGTGCTAAAGGTAAAGGCGGGATTGTGGTGTGGGTTTGTTCTTCAGGAGTTCTCGACCCCTTAGTTCCTATGAAAGGAACTTTTAATTCTTCAGCATACCAAGATATTTTGGACAACTTCATGCTCCCAGCTTTGTAGGAACAGTAGCGACAAATTCCATAAAAACATCGATGAGCGAGTTTGGTATAGAAGAACGTGACTGACTTCAATGCCTTTTTTGTTGGATTAGAGCGATGGAATAATTATGGAAGAAAATTCTCATATACACACTCCTAAACTGCATGGAAAACCTTCCCAGAATAGTTGGTTGTTTTAGGATTTCCAAAAATCTTTTTTGTTCGAGAGAGCAAAAAAAAAAAAAAACCCACAAGCTTCTCGGATGCAGAACAGTATAAAAACTAAACTAAATGAAATAATACAACATATGACAACATTACAAAATATAAACAAATAGCTCCAATAGATACAAATAGGTCTAATCATAAATGCCCCAGTATATCACACAAATTAAACATATATGGTTCATGCTGAGGTGCCCCTCTTATCATACTGAATAAATATAACTGGAATAAACCCATATTGCTCATCAAAATCATTTCTGTCTATAACCAAACTAATTCTCAAGAAGAAGAGCCAATTCTGCAGGTCCCCCTAAAAGCTGTTGCATCAGAATGGTAATTTAGTTCATTAATTGCTCTCTACAATATTACAGATGTAATAATAATAGATAACATGACCCTTTGGCTACACTCTGCTATCAAACTAAGAATTTATATCCCAATTGCCAGCTCTAATAAGTTCAACCCACCCCTCATGTTGAGGGATTGGTCCCTGAGCCAGAGGTCATTTAACAATAAAACTTAAATCGTAATAAGCTGCCTGCAGAATTTACCTTTATTTGCAGTAACTGGGTAACATGGTAGGGAAAGGTCTGCATAATGAATGCAGTGTTTGTCAGACAGAAAAGACCTTTCACTCTGTAAAATTATGTGTTCTTTTCAACACTAGCATCCACCTTTCCAGTCAGCTACATGTCCCTCATAATTGTGCAGGGGATAATTATTACACTTAATCTTTTATGAAATTCCCAAATGATTCCCTATCTTCCCTCAAGAAGCGACAACGTGACATTAAGCCTACCATTATCACATTGTGCTGGGAAAGGTTAGTGTGCTTTGCAAAATTAGTAGATGACACGCACAAAGCACAAAAGGGCTGGTGTGCTATGGAGAAAATTACTAAGAAAAAAATGGGGAAATAAGAGTGTAACCTCTGATTTGTTGTTAATACTACTGTTAATGCTGAGGACTGATGGAGTCCTAATGAGACTAGCAAAATCAGTGTATTAACACATAGAGACTGAACCAGATTTAATCTGTTTTTTACCCCACACTAAAATCACATTTCTCACACTGTGGGCATTATTTAAGTCCTTTATGGAACTAGAACTGCAACTTTAAAGACTCCAAAAAGCAAGAAAATTTCAGGATACATCCTGAATATTTTAATTCACATCTCAGAGCAACAGCATAAGGCCATTGGCATGCAGGTGTGTTAGCAGAAGACGGCTTTTTTTTGTCAAGGTCAGCGTGACTTCTGAACTGCTGCATCCACTTGGTGACTGACAGCAGATAGATGAGAAGCAGAAGACTATTTTCAAATATATTTTCATCCCACAAAAAAAATATCAAAAAGAAAAACAACTGTAGGTACTAAAATAAGCCCTCATGTTTGAACCAGAGGGAGCAAAGGTCTTGATCTTTTGTTGGCACTGGCCACATGCTCATCTGCATTTGCACCGAGGTCAGCTCCACTCACCAGGGGAAATCAGCTCTCAAGGATGAAATGCAGGTGAGCGGACTGCCCTTGAATGAGACATCATGTGGCCATACATAACAGATAACTGTTCAGGAAAAAAAAAAGTGTCGTAGTACAAAGTGCAAGCACGTACATGTTTAAGGATGTTTGACAAACAAATTTAATTTGGCCATGAGAAGAAACTCTCAGCTTTGAAAACCAAAAAAAAAGATCTTAAGGAAAACGAGCTTACAAAAAGGTTTAATTAAATAATGTAATGGGAAAGATGACAAGATGTCATTACTATTAATGCTTATCCCTTTTGTATACCAGGTTTGTGTATTCATAGAAGCTTGTGTGAGTATCTGGCCTAATGATAATGTGGACGTTGACAGAATGAGTGGGATCCTATGAATTTATTTTTCTTCACTTTAACTAAGTACTAGCTATGTTTACTTATTTTCAGTGAGATAGTGAAATTAACATAAAAAAGGCAATCTTTGCAGAAATGATCGGATGTCTTTTTGATATGAAACGGAACGAGAAATTGTAAGCAAAGCAAATTAGCATAAACAAATACTTAAAAAAAAAGATTTGTGTAGTCCTGAAATATTCTAGTAAGTCTCGTTTATTTGTTCTTTTTTTGTCTCGTCACCATAATGGGTATGGATATTGATGCAGTCTGACAAAACTTTGAAATAGCTGTTTTTCAGAACTGTTTTCATTTCCTTTGTATCATTATACCCAAGTGGCCTACTTACTGGAAAAGTACGTGTGTACTCATATAGCCTATAGTATATTAGACTGACTTTTTATTGAATAACAGTGCTATTTGGAATAAGGCAGAAAGCAACAAGGTCATATTAGATCGTGAATGAATGAATGATACTCATTAAAACCACTATCTATGAAGCTGTGACATCCCCAACACATGCTCTCATGCACAGACAGACACAGATTCAAAAATATGAGCTTCTCTGGAGAGTATCATTGCAAACAATGAGACAATGTACACAAAAGGGGAATGCCCTTCAAAAAGCAATGAATTTCAGACGTTTAAATGAATATCTCGAATGATAATAATAAAACACAATAGAAGGTGTGTGTGTGTGTGTGTGTGTGTGTGTGTGTGTGTGTGTGTGTGTGTGTGTGTGTGTGTGAGAGAGAGAGAGACATCTTAAAGTACACAAAAGTAAAGTTTTGTACCTTATTTTTTAGTGAGTTTAAGATTCAACAACAGGACTCCCAGAGCAAATAGAGCAGGGACATTTAAGTGTGGCTTGATTGGACCTTGGTGACCAATACAACTCATTACCAGTGGTACCTGCTTTAGGCCTGAGTCACTCAGGCCTAAAGAACCTTTGGCAATCACCTGACAACTACTGATGAGGGAAATTGTGTATTCCCTGACTGGCTGGGACGTTGCTGGGTAAAGTTGGTCTCCAGGAGGGTGCTACCTTCTGGTGATTGCTTTGGTTACTAGCAGACTGCCACCGTCACCTGTAAATTGCAAGGAAGACACCAACTTGTCTGCAAACATTTGCTCACTACCAGTTGAGTGGATGTGAAACTGCAAAAAGTGCAAGGCGAACCGAAGGGTGCAACTTTTACTTCGAAGGCAAACTTTACTGATGAGTTATTGTTATTATTATTGTATCTTTATTTCAGACATATACAGAAAAAAACAATATATACACAAGTACACATACTTGCATTTGCAAATACGAATATATATGTTAATACACACGTATGTGCTCAGACAAAACAAAAAAAAGAAAATAAATAAAATAAAACAGAGTCTAAATGACATGAAATGACAATTATTAAGTCTGAAATGGAATAGGAAGAAGTATAACATACTGCAAACACTCAAACACTCATACGTGAGTGTTTGCAGAAAAGATGCATGTAAACTATGAGCAACCAAGGCACTCTGCTAACAATCAAACCAATCACAAGGAGGTTTTCAGTGCAGAACCATATACCTGTTTGGAACGTGTTTTACCTAGAACTGCCAGCAACCATTTTTCCCTAGCCACCTGTGGTCAGGGGGTATCTGACCCATGTCCAGGCCTTGGTGACTAGAGCTTTAGCAATTAGTTTCAGTCTCCAGCAACCACCTGCCAACCAGTCACGGAATATGCATTTTTCCCTTTTTGACCAATATTTGGCAGATGGTCACCAAGAGATCTCAGGGCCTTAAGTAGGTTAACTAAGGCACTTTCAAATATGAACATCTAATTTTTTACTTCAAATTGTCAAGAAGCATTGTCCTGACATATGTTTAAAACCAGAAGAATTGTAGCATAGCAACAATATGTTACAATAATAAGTCATGACAGATATATCCTTCAGATTAGATGCGTACCACCACTCCACTACTTTGTATTTTATATATGTATCTACTGAAAGGCTATAGTTATTAGTTATGTGCAGATTCCAATGAGATGCAGCTGTCATCAGGCAGCTTTACAAAACAAAGAAAATTCATGTACAATAATAAGGGGGGTTGTTAGAGTTGTATCTCTAAAGCAAGTAGCACTACTTAATTAACAAGATTTAAGAAGATGCTCCATCAGTTTAAGAAGAACACACACAGGTTTCTATCCAACTTCTGATCTACATCTAGTCACTTCACCACCCTCTGCTTGCAGGGCTGTCCTACTTCTGTAACTGCCTAAATCTACTGTAAGCTGCATTTTCAACTTTCTCCACTTAATCACTAAATTTAACTAATTGCACAGAGGTGATCGACTGAGGTGATTAACAAGGGAACAAGAGCTGAAATGGCAGCAGCTAATGAGGCACACTGGGACTCAGAGGGTAAGGCTGTGTGGTTGCTCCAACAACAATTTCAGTAAACAACACGCTGACTCATCCAGTGACATAAAGACACAGAGAGAGCACTCACCACCCTTTTAGCTGCACTCATCACATTTATACACACACAAAAGTTTTTTATATGCATACAATGAGCTGCAAACAAATGCAAGTATACAGTATGTGCACAAAGGGCTACACCGCTAGACTTGTATACAGTCAGAAGATGTTGTTGTCAAACTGCTATTTCAAAAGTCAACAGTTTCCTTTTTCCCTCTGGTCAAACCTTCATATCTCCCTCATCCTTTGCTTTCACCCCATAGACGGGGGTCTGTCTGCTGACAGACTTTCATACTGCATGAGGGAGGTTTAGTCTCTGAATGACTCTGGCAGATGTGTTTTTTCTGACTTTCTATCTCCTCTCCTGAATGATCTGGTCTTGGTATTAACCCTTCTTTGGCTAAACTAAATAAAAGGACAATACTACAGATACCAACCACCTCTGTTTGCTTTGTTTGTTTGCCATCCTCTCTCCTCACCTCAGAGGAAAGACATGCACAGGGTCTCTGCACATATACAAATGTCAGTGAAGCCTCATGGCTAACTATGCAATGCTTCTGCTTTGCAAAAGGCCACTTGAAGCAAAAAGATTCTGCATTCACTGCAGTATTACTCATGTGTTAGTTGACGGGCACCTGAAGGTATCTGAATCAGACTATTGATCTGCACGTGGTCCAGGGACAGATTTATACTTTGATTTCCCAGAGTAAACACAGTGTGTTTGGATAGCGTTATAAACCAAAACCTAGTCTGTTGACTCCATTTGTCATATATATTCACTGTTCGATAATTCAATAAAGTGTTTGAGACAGCAGCGGGGAGGAAATTCAAGGCAAGTGTGTCTCAGTAAATGTATTTCTGTTGGCTGGACAGAGAGACTGGGGGATGGAGGAGGAGAAGGATGGGTAGGTGGAGAAAAGAGGTAAATAGGTAAATAATATCTCCTTCTCTTTCTTTCTTAACTATGATCATTTGTGCTCCTTTTCTTCTTTCCAAGGGTCAAACATAACTGTTGAAAATTGTAAAAAATATTCATAACATAAGCTGCAAAATAAGCTGCCACAAAGCAGGAAACACATTGCACAGACCCTTCATAAAGGCTTCATAAAACAGGTCTTTTTGTTGAACTTGTGTTTCCTGAATGCAACACAAAGTCTTGCCCAATTGCTTCCAGAGAGATTTTTACAGATAAGACAGCCCATTACAGCTGTTCATTACTTTAGCTCAAATCTGATCTCTCTTTGGAAGTGAGAGAAAAAAGAGAGAGCGAGCATGCAAGAGAGAGAGCAAGAGAGAGTGAGAGAGGTATCTAAGATTAATATACTGACAACCTAGCAAGCCTCAAATTCTCCCATCCTCATGAATATGGATGAACAAAACCACCAGGAGAGCATACACAGCTATCTTTAATGCTTTAATGCGCATTATGGCAATAATAAGAGAGAAGCTACTTAGATCATATAATTCTCCAGAGTCCCATCATAAATAACAGCTTACATGTAGCTTACTAAGATAAATATGTGGATGGATATGAGAAATGGAACAGCTGCATTCACTCAAGCTTAGGAGACTTTTTCCCTCATGCATGTGAACTCCAACTGATCACAAATCTTTGCTGTGTGTGCGTGCGCCACATGCACACACATTTGTATTTGCGTGAAAAATAAAATGCTAGGGCAATCATATCTCCAGAAAATATCATTGACTCCCATTACACCCACAAAGCTCTCTGTGCCATTACACCACAGGGCAAATTAGCTACTATGAAGATGAATGGCTCCACAAAAACACAATAACTTACTATTTGGCATGTAGAATTACCTATGAAATATTAACAGAACTACTCATCAGAGCCATCAGAGTTGAGATGCAGAGGCATGCGGTGCAAGGTACCAAACAAAAAAAGGATATTTGACAAATATATTTATGGTGCATCCTTGCTTGCACAAATGACTAGCCAAGCATGTAGGTGCATGCCAACACACATGAGCTAATACAAATGGCAGCATATTGCAATCACACAGAATATCCCTCACCACTCATACACACACATATGCACACACATATCCTATTTATCCAACTAAATGTGGAGCCATACATTATCCGTGGCTTGACAAGAGGCCATTAGTTACGGTCCCTCATCCAGATATCAGACGGTGAGCCCCTCCTAGAAATTCTCTACTTCACATCACACTGACAAAAATGATGCCAAAAGCCCAACAGTCTTTTACACACACACATTTAAATTTACATTTGTAGACAAATCACAAAACATCACATTCAATTGCTTAGTCGCTGGGATAGATAAGGACATTACTGATGAGCCAAGCCGAGGCAGAATGTGTCAAAGTGTTTGATGTTTTCATATATATGGTATATGGTTTTTACATTACTGCTTTTAGTAATTAGATAAAGTATTTGATGAAAATTTAAAGTTTGTGGTTTAGTTTTTTGTAGAATTAAATTCATCCTCATAATCAGGGTTTTTTTTTTTCCTTTTTTTCTTTATGAGTTACAGTACTCGCCTGCAGATGTGGACACTTAGGCCATATGTGTACACTGTAGGGAAGAGTAGTGACGAGCTGCTGGTCTTAGCCATGCCCGTACTCAGTGTATAAGCTTTATGCGAGCTAAGTTTGCAGGGGTCTGGCCATTTGACTGCCTTCTTCTGCTGCCTGACAGTGAAAGATGTGCTGGTAACGAGGTGGCGATGGACAAACTATGTAATGGGAACCCAACCTGTGAGACAAGCCATTAATCTTGGTAAGGCAGAGATGACCGGTGGACTATGTCTGTTCACTGTAACAGGAACAGTAACATTAGGATTTCATGCCTCTCTTGACTCCTTCCAGGCGTGTCCTGTGTTCTGCTTTTCTGAACAGAACACTACCACATTTCCCAACGGATCTGAACTATAACATCACCGCTGGTTTTGTATTCATAATGCCTCTAAGAGCAGGGGAGATGATCTACGTAGGTCAGGTCATGGAATCATTAAACAATTCTCCGTTAATAAATAAATATGTCAAATTCAAGTCGACTCAAAGTTTATGTGGAGTGAAATTTGGCAGCGCTTATTCACAAGCATTTTTCTGTGTGCTTGGGTTTCCTCTTGGGTTGCATAAAGAAGTCAGTCAGGTGAACTGGAGACTCTGATTTGAGCTGTCTGTGTAACCCTGCTAATATTTAAAGACATATTGAAGAATAATGTGGTGTCTTGTGTTTATTTATGTAGAAATTATGGAGCTGATTATGAAACGAGGCCTATGTGGCTACAAGGGATAATTCAAACATTCTGACACATTAAAGCTCTAATAGAAGAAAAAATCTAACACAACTGAATAAATAATAAAATCTATAATCCCTGAACCCTCCTTGAGGAATGATTAAAAACGAACAAGTCGACAACTTCACAATCATATTTAAGTAACAATTCCAAACTATTGTTTCGAATCAGATTTTTCTGTGTCCTCAGAAAATTTAAGTTTAGACACTAAATCCAGCAAATTGTTATTGAGCCAATTTTCTTGTTACTTGTCACCTTTAGTGAACTCACTGGAACAGGTGTAATTTATTGTCCATGAAGTGAACATTAGCCAGAAAAAGTAAAGTAAAAGCTGACCTGGTTCTGCTAGCTTTTAGCTTAAATACCAGTCTGGTTCACCTTGACACTATACTGCCTTGGTGCAGAGCTTTATAGATGTCCATCACTTGGGTACAGAGTGAAACGAAAATGTGAGAAAAAAAAACAAAACAGAAATGTAAGCTCCTGTTCATCTATCTGTTGAAAAAAAACCCTACAAAAAAATAACACTAAGATTTTTGTCGTTTATCTGGTGTAAAATGTGTGATAAAAAAATAACCAAAAAGCACTCAAGAGAGCACAAACCTCTACCAAGGCAGCTCAGTCTCTGAGCAGTGCTTAGTTTTATGGGAATAGTGTCATATTTAATTAACATTCATTTTGTTTTCTTTGTTCTTTTTAAACGTACCCTACCACTCAATGTTTAGACACATCTTCTCATTTCATGTCTATTTTCATTGTAGATTCTTGTCAAAGGCATCAAAACTATGAATGAACAGATAGAGAATTATGTAATAAATAAAAAAGTGTGAAATATCTCGAAAGATGTTTTATATTTTAGATTCCTGAAGATAGACACCCTGTGCTTTGTTGACAGAGCTGCAAACCCTTGGCCTTCTTTCAGTGAGCGTCATGATGTAGTCACCTGAAATGGTTTCACTTCAAAAACGGGTCTTGTCAGGGTTCATTTGTGAAATATCTTGCCTTCTTAATGGGGTTGGGACCATCAGCTGTGTCTTGCAGAAGTCAGGTTTGTATGCAGCTGAAAGCCCTATTTGACAACTGTTAGAATTTTTATTATGGCGAGAACCAATCAGCTAAGTAAAGAGAAACGACAGTCCATCATTACTTTAAGAACTGAAGGTCAGTAAGTCCGTAAAACTGCTAAAACTCTGAATGTGTCCCCAAATGCAGTCGCAAGAACCATCAAGCACTACGACAAAACTGGCTCACATGGGGACCACCCCAGACCAAAAATCACCTCTGCTGCTGAGGATAAATTCACCCGAGTTAACAGCACCTCAGATTAGAGGCCGGGGAGTTTCAGTCGCAGACACATCTCTACATCAACTGTTCAGAGGAGACTGTTTGGTCAAATAGCTGCTAAGAAACCACTACTAAGGCAAAGCAACAAGCAGAAGAGATCTGCTTGGGCCAAGAAAGACACGGAATGGACATTAGACCAGTGGAAATCTGTGATTTGGTCTGATGAGTCCAAATCTGAGATCCTTGGTTCCACCCGCCGTGTCTTTGTGCGACGCAGAAAAGGTGAACGGATGGTCTCTACATGTGTGTTTCCCACCGTGAAGCATGGAGGAGGAGGAAGTGTGGTGGGTTAGGGGTGCTTTGCTGGTGACACTGTTGGGGATTTGTTCTAAATTGAGGGCACACTGAACCAGCATAGCTACCACAGCATCCTGCAGCGACATGCCATCCAATGCGATTTGCGTTTAGTTGGATTATCAAACAAGCACACCTCCAGGCTGTGTAAGGGCTATTTGACCAAGAAGGAGAGTGATGGAGTGCTGTGTCACCTGGCCTAAACCCAGTTGAGATGGTTTGGGATGAGGTGGACCGCAGAGTGAAGGCAAAAGCGCCAACAATTGCTCAGCAACTCTGGAAAATCGCTCAAGACTTTTTTTTTGTTTACTACATAATTCCATGTTTCCTTGATGCCTTCAGTGTACTTTAAGAAGTGCAGATAAAGGTAGCATGAGAGATGTATCAGGACAATATCAGGAGACAAATATCTCAACCTGTTTATGGTTAATGGATACTTTCTTTATTTGTAGTTTCTATGAGATAACAATACACACCACATGCCACTAAGAGTCATAGCTTCTATATTATAAGGCTTAATTTTCAAACAATAAATAATTAGACTGACTTTGAAGACTTTTGGGATGTAAGGCAAATTATAATGAATTGTTAACATGACCCCCAATACAACACTGCAAAGCTTTATCAGAATTACTTCAAAACCTTTGGAGCTACCACGTTTACAGACAGAATAACAGGCAAAGTTCCAGACACTACCAAAAACATGACCTCCTCTGTGGAGGTAACAAACAAATAAAAAATAAATAAATCTGTCCAGTGCAGCTATTGTCTGTTAGTGTTCTTTCATGCTTGTTTTCTGCACTTCTTTGTTATTGTAAAAGTCACCGTGAGTGGTCCCTGTTTTAGATGACAACTTTCAGCTTACACATAGCATATTGTACACGGCTCACATGCTGTAAGCTTGTTTGGGAACTTTGCAAAAACACATCCCTGCCACCTCTAGAATTCCTATAATCCTTAACTCTGCATAGTTTTACACAAATTGACCAGGATGTGACCAAGAATCTGCATTTACCCTATGTGTCTCTGTACACACTGGATTGTCTACCAAAACAGAGAATATAAAACACATGGGACACTTCTTTTCTTTCACCTTGGACACAAGCCTGCAAGAAGTGATGACAAATGGCAAAAAAAGAGAATATCTTTTAAAACGTGGCAAAAAACCTTTCCATGGGAGGAGGCATCACATTTAAAAAAAACAAAACAAAACCCCCCCAACAACAATGACAATAACAACTGTGGCTCCTTTGGAGCGATCATGATTTATAGTGTTATTAATCACTGCATAAATAAAAACAAACATATCAGTACCTGCTGGCACTATGGAGATAAGCTTATTTCATTAATCAGTATATGATCACATTGTTGCTCCATATGTAGACAGAATGAATTAAAAGGAAGGCATTCAGCACATGTGAAATACCAATTGAATGATGTACAGACTTAATACACTCAGCAGACTGGAGGCCTACACCAGTATAGTACAAATCCACACAGTGTTCATAATGTCATTACTATAGTATTGTTAGTATAGTAATTGTTTCAAAGCTATTTCCTCTTAGTAACAAAAAATAAATTAATAATAATAATAATAATAATATCAATAAATAAATAAAAACAATATTTACTATTATTATCATCATTATTAATTAAGAAAAGTACTTGAAGGAAGCTGATACATATGAATACCCGAAGTAGGCTCCCTGTTATATAATGGTCCTGTATGGCTATATTTCATGACAAGCTAATACAGCTAGTTAACTGCTAATAGTTCAACGTACTTCTTCTGTATGATGGTCAGTTTAGCCTGGCGCATAGCTTACTCACATTTTTGTTCCGCTGCGGACAGAGCAATTAATAATAGTTTGTTTTTTCAGCAGGAATGAATGTTGTGCTGTGGGATATTTGCTGTGGAACGAGTTTTGCATTCACCTTATTAGAAATAGACTTCTTCCAGTCCCGAGCACTGAGGTTCGCTTCTTCGCTTCAACAAGTTAAGTAACTGCCACTTTTGCTAGCTGTATGTGCTGAGTAGTTTCCCCAGTGTTTGGCCAGCGAGCTACTGCTGGTTGTTTTAGGTGGGCCTTTTAAGCTGCTTGTCTTTTTATTTATTTATTTATTTTGGCGCCGTTTATGATACAGTTTTACAGCCTTTAGATCTTTAATGAAAATGTAACTGTGAATTGTTAGAGGCTACATTTATTGGCTGAACTGGTTTTGCTTGTTTCGTGGTTCTTTCTAGTTTTGAAATGTCATTAGGTGTTGTCCTGTAGCACTATAGGATCTTGACATATGTGAGCAGCATAGATCACATTCTTATATAACTGTTGCATTGGCTTAGTTTCATACAGTACTGTGTCACGAGACACACCTCATTTGTTTAGATTTTGGTAGGAAAATAGGTAGTTGCAGGACAACAATGTCCAGACTGAAGACATGAGGCTGAAGACTTTTCCACTAAACATTACATACGTTGTCATATTCATTCTTTCCTCAAACACTGGTTCAGCCAATATCAAATCATGATTAACTATTGCATTGAGGAGTTTGGTCATTCAGGAGGAATTACTATGCCACTGAGCTACACTTAAAGCTAATTCATATCTCAGGGAACTTTACTTAATAAAGTCAACACTTTACAGAGAACTCCTTTACACTCAGTAACATTCTTCACAAGGCCTTTTGTCCAGGTACTCATAGTAATCTATTTATCATTCTTAATGCAGTATTACAGAGACTGTGATAGAAATGTTTATGACTGTAAATCTGCAAGTCAATACTCCAGGATTCTTATATCTTAAGTTTATAGAATTAATCTCGTTTCTCAAAAGGTACATGTTGTGTGTCACCTTGTTCAAGGCCTTTGGGAACAGCATTGTGATTGCACATTTATTGTTTAGAACTTGAGATACAAGGTCAGCTTTCACAAAAGTGCCTGTCTCACCCAGAAGTTAAATGTCCTGGTTTGGAGACTTTCACGCAAGCGATTTGCCTTTGAAACTTTTGTTAAGAGTTTCTGAATTTCTGAAGGTAAACATCCATCTAGATGGCTGTAGAGCTTTTATGAGTGCCAAGTCAGCCCATAAGACCTTTGGTACCAAAAATAGAGCCAGTGCAATGCAGCAAACAAAACAGAACAAAACAATAGCGCACGGCATAGCACCTCTGCCAGCGTGGGTGACAGGGCACGGGCTGCGATGATTGATGATGAGAGCGAGGAGTATCCCCTCTTCACCCATGATAAGAGGCTATAAGAGTGAGAGGAGGAAAGGATTAAATGAAGCCATGAAGGTGCAGCAGTATAACTACCATCTGAGACAGACGATGTTTTATTTACATCTTAGGCACAACTAAAACATAAAGTGCAGCTTCTCCCCCTCTGCTACAACATGAGGGAGCACAGGCAATTAGAATAAGTTTGGTGCAGAGTATAGTACACATGCCTATAAAAGTCTGAATAAAAGAATGGCCGTTACTAAGGGGTTTAGAATGGATGTCTTTGTTCTCCTTATTTCATTTGAATAGATTATATCTTTATAGATTGACAGATGGACTGGTGCCACGTCAGAGTGGATGCTGTCCTTTCCATTGTGTCGAAAACAGAGCAGTTTGCAAGCAGTGCTGTCGATTTTTAAGCTGCGTTCCTACTCTTACCACTGGTCGCAAGTTCTGGGTACCGACTGAAGAGCGAGATGGCAGATCAGTAATCAAAGTAATCTCACTGGCAGATGTTGGCTTTAATTATTTACTTATTTATTAAATGGATGGTCTAAAACCTTGTAGCAAAAAGAGAGAAAAAATGAGAACATATTGTCTGAGATTCTTTCTTTTAAATAAAATCAACACATTCATAAATACTAATTAATTAATAGATATGAAAACTGTAAATCAGACAGCTAACTTTCTTTTTAGATTGTTCTTGACACATGCACCAGTTGATGAGTGAAAATTGTTTTCTTTAAAGGGTACAATGTGTAAGATCTCACCACTAGATATCAGTAGATTGCAGTCAAATTAATTTCTTTTTCTTACCCCTCCCAGTTCTTCATGTGTGTTACCCTTGCTTCAAGGGCCACCGTAGAACAAACAACTCTGTCCGTTGTTTATCTGTAGTCCACTGTTTATCTCAGATGTCGGGTTTCCACATCTTTTTAATCAATAAGGGTGCAATACATTGTGAAAGGAGCCCGACACAGGACGATGAGTCACTGAAGCTCATTTTTGTCCAATGACAGCGATGCTGAGGTGAGTTTTTGAGGATATCCTGAACTTTTTGCTTCGTAAGCATTGCTGTTTTTTTCCATTAGCAGCTATGTTTAGGGGCCCTTTATACTTGCCATGCAGAAACTTGGCAGCTAAACTCTCGTTCTCATAATCTCATATGAGAACTATTATCGAACTATTTATCAGACAGGAAAATGTGATTTTTGGGACAATCGAGCCTAAAATTAGCTGTCAGAATATTAGCTTATAACCAGCTATTGTTGATCAGAAGTAATTGTGAGAATTTTGGAAATAAATAAGGATGTTTGTACACATTTTGTCTGTCAAAGCTCTTACTTCAGTCCAGGAGATGAGGCTTGAAGTGAGGAGGATGAGAATGAGGCGGAAATGAGGGAGCAGAGAGAGCAACAGTGGAGGAGTGGCATCACATCTACTTTACAGCTACAGGTGTTCCAGTAACCAGCTTGCAAATGTGATGTATGACAATGAAGCCTGCAGTGCACATACAATGGCAATGGACTGTCAGTGTTGAGACTTTTGTGGAAAACTTTTAAAATGAAAAATATTTCAAAGAAAGAAGAAGCATGGAGGTCATGCTAGGACTTAATCATTTCTAAGCACGTAATTGAACCTGTTTCTGAATAAAACTAATCAGACATGAATTATTATTCAAAGCAGAATAGACTTCTATCTATCTTTGAATTTGATGGGAGGGATTGTTAAGATTAGATTAATTCAAAAAAAAGGAATAACACAAATTGCTTCTTTGCCCTGTTGCAAGGTTTTGCAGAGAATAAAAGATGTCCCTGTCATCTAACATTTTTCTAATATTTATTAGAAATGGGCATAATTTTCAAATAGTAATTAAGTTATTGAAAGCAAAAAACTGAATCAGTTATGGAACTTTTTTTTCCTTAAAATATTAATTTTCAAACATTTTTTCGAGTGCTTCTGTTGTCAAAGCCAAGTATGCCAAGTTCGTTCTTGGCAAGTTCACTTGAAACTCAGGATCTCTAGAAACATTATTAACATGCTGGTCCAGCTCTTTCTACTCCCAGTGAGAAGGCTGGATTCAAATATTTTTAATGTCAGTTTTAATTCTAAAAAATCTGGAGAACGAAGTAGTTCTACATCAAGCAAAAAAAGATGAGAGAAAGATTCAGTTTAAAATATACTGACAGTAAGACATTCAAATTGAATAAGGTGATCCAGTTATAAAGCAACATCACCTGTTGGATATAACCTAACTGATTTATCTCTCTTATTTACCTTGACAGGTGAGGGCCAGTAGAGATTCTGAAAATGATGTTGGGCTTTAGAAATTCTGACCATCTGGTAAAAAGATAGCTGGCTATTAAACTAGCAGGAATAATATATCTATCTATATATATATATATGTCAAAACACATTTGCAAACAGGCAATATCTTGAAAAATCAACCACTTATTTGGAGTTTGCACAACTCTACTCTCTTCTAAAAACATCCTAAAGGTTTATTTTGTGGCACAGTAGTATTTCAAAACCTTACTTGCAGTTTTGGTTGTGTTCCTCAAAGATTGCCACTTTTGATTTTCAGTCATATTGCCTTATGGGAAAGTCCACACATGTCACAACTCGGTTTATCCTTTTTAAGTGCACATAACTTGATTCATACGTTGAGTTGGTCCTGTAATTAGATTGTGACTGATGACATTTCACAAGTACAAGTCCACAAGAATACAAATACACTCAAGTATGCATTTTGAGAAATGGCCCAGGGAACAGACCATTAAAATTCTGTGAGACAGTAAGATACCATATGAACAGGGAAACACACAAATCCAAAGACCACTGGACCCTTCAAATAGTTCGATATAGAGCTCCTTCAAATAATACATGAAAACAAAGCAAGTATGTCAGGAATCTACCACAGATATGCACTGTCATTTGAGTGCAGTTGGAGATGGGGTAAGTGATCTTTGAAGACTAATGGAATAGTTCCCAGTTAAAGTAAAATAGTATTTTTGATTGAAATGCCCATTCCTAATATTCTCACTTTGTTGTGTGAGTGTTAATGCTGAAATATAACTATACATGTGAATACATGTGAGAATCAGAGAGACAAAGCAGTCTAGCAAGCACATTAAGATCTTGTCCTACTTCCCATTTGAACAATCTCACAGTCAGTGTTTTCAATTTTTCCACTGTGTGTGTGTGTGTGTGTGTGTGTGTGTGTGTGTGTGTGTGTGTGTGTGTGTGTGTGTGTGTGTGTGTGTGGTAATTATAATAGACTGTAGAAATGTCTTTCCACAGTATAATACCCTTGTCACTAAGCCTGGTCATTTTACCGTTTGTTACTGCTTTGTTTACCACTAATTTAAACATATGAACTAGTGGAATGAAACTCTTATGGAAATTTTACAGCATGGCCCAGTTGTGGTTGCCACATCTTGTTCTGTGGTTGATCTTCACAGTTCTGAGCTCATGAATGAGATTGGAGAAGTTTGCTTACTCGCTAGGAAACAGTTTTTTCTTATGATGATCATGTCCTCCTTCATTTCTGTGGTTCAGGATACATCTTTCATTTACGTAAAAAGACAATTTTATTATATCACTGCACTCTAACACTTAACCACGACAAGTCATGTATTATTTCTTTGCCAAATCTTCATCCTTGCAATCTCCGAAGGAAAAGTCCTTCTCCGTGCTGACTTGACAGAATAAACATACTTGTAATTTCCTCCACAAACAGCTCACAATCATCCCAAACAACAGTTGAAGATTTGATTTTTCTCAGTGATAAGAGTCAGATAAGTGTGTGTGTGTGTGTGTGTGTATTGCTCTTGTTTTTCTTCCAAGTTTAAGATTTGTTCAACTGTTTTTGCTCAATCCCCTTGCCATCTCTCTGTGCATGAGCCCTATGTTTCTCCATGTTTTATATGCATACAGTGTTTGTGTGCTTCTACAGTTATGGCACAAAAACATAAAGTTGTGCACCAGTGATCAGCTTTTTGACAGATGGCATGTCCTCACTTCTAAACTGATATTGGCTGGTGGCTGCGACTGGACAGTCATCGTAAACTTGCCATATGTTACGATATGCTTCACAGATTGCAGCATAGGGCAAGTCTGTTTAAGAGCATAGAGTGGCAAGATGAAACACTCAAAGATGGCTTGAGCATATGTTCATATCATGTCATTTTCACTTCACTTCAGGAACACATAAGAGCCGGCATTAAGCTGACACAGATGAACAGTTGTTTTAGCACAATGGAGACACAAGAGCACCAGAACAGGGACATAAAAGTCCCTCATATGAGAGATTCAATATTTAGTAACTTCCATCAGTTACCAGGTAATAGTTAAATTATTCATGCAACCTCTCATAGCAGTAATTTCTGCTTATAATTTGTAACTCTTCTAAATTTAAAGACTCAAATCCTAATCATAGTTGATCTGTCGCCTCAAAAGTCAGGTGAGAATTTCTCACAAGGGCACCTTTAACCAGAATAGGATCTTCTCTCCAGACCTGCAAATGGTTCCTCTCTTGAGTGTGAATGAATTTTTCTCTGTGGCTTGACAGGTTAGGCAGCTGAAGAAAGGAAGTGGTCGAAAGAAAGGCAGAAGGAGAGGGGAGAAGTGGTTGTATGTGTCAAGCCTCTTGAAATTGGCCACCTTCCCTCCTGAAGATGGTGTGTCTGCAGGTGCACATACTGTAAAAGTACACATTTGCCCAAGCCGTTGTGTGTCTGTGTGTGTGTATGGGTGACTAACTAAGGGCAGTAGTGTAATGATTTGTCTTTGGCATCCCTTGAGTGAATGCTCTCTCCCACCTATCCACAGGAATAACACATTAAAGGAGGAAGGTGAATATGATTCAAATGTGAGACGGAGGGGGAATAGCCTTTCTGACATTACACTGTATGAAACTTTCGAGTTGTAGCCTGGGGACAAAGCTAGTCCTTCAGTGACAAGTGCTTGCACAGAGTTAAAGTGACATTTCAGTTTGGTGGTTTGATGCTGAACCAAGTGTTAGGGCGAGGATGGATCAGTGCCTCCCACCAGGGCAGATGGACAAGCCTTCAAAGCGAGGTAGAAAAATCCTGGTTAATCCATCAGTTAGATCTCAGCGTTCAAAAACGGTTATAAATCAGCTGCAGCTCCTGGAGTGATACTAATGGTAATAGTGTTTTACACGAATACAGCCCTGTTTTTGCCTAGACATCCAATCCAAAAGAATAAGTGTCATACTGTCTCTACCAAGATTTGAAACACTGCTCGGAAATGAGTGCTAGAGGCGACACTGAGTACCGATCACTCAAATTCTTTTCACCAGTAACTCAGTTCTGTAGTGTATCCCTAAGTTTTGACATGTGGTTAGTGCAAGGGATGCTTGAGTGCTTTTCCCCCCCTGAGTATATATCAGGTCAAAATCTATTGTGTTGTTTGAGTAGAGGCAACATTGCACAAGTCACACTAATATTACAAGCTGACATCTAGTGGAAGTAAAAAAAATTAAATGCTTTGTGAAACTCGCAAAACATCAAGTTCAATATCAGCAAGTGCTTCATTTATTTATTTATTTATTTTACAAAACAAGACCGACAGGAAGAGAGCCAAGTTTAAAATTTGATGTACCTTCAACACATTCCAGATACTTACATCTAAAAATGGTGCACTTTCTTCTGTTAACAGTATTAAACTGCTTCCTTTTTTTGTTGTTGTTGATTAAATGTTGCGTTGCTCTCTAGGGATGCAGTATATCGACAGCTGGTAATTCTTAGCAGATAAATGAAAAGTTAAAATAATTGTTATCGTTTCAAAGTGGGAATTTTGGTTAATAACCAGATCGTGCTAATGAGATGGGGTGTGAAAAATGGTTTTGGTTGATGACTTTTGTCTCTCTTCTCCGCTCTCTGCGTTGATTAAAGCTTAAATGAAAACAGAATTGAGCTCCGTAACCACTGAAAAGTAAATATTATTTGAGATTTATTTAGTTATTAAAGATAACAGAACTTATCAGTAGCAGCATACAAAATAATAGATATTTTTTTTATATTATGAATGGTAAATACCATCATTATCAGTCATCATCAATCGTCTGTCATTAATCCAGTCATTCCAGACATTTCTGTTAGGCATGGCAGACACAAGGCCTTCGTTCTGCAGCCCTCTTTGATCAGTTTCTTGAGGGTCAGGAATGGGCAACCACACATCCTCTTAACGTCTGGCTCTCACAGCAAGATCTTCGCAGCTATCTCATCTTGACACATCACATGGCAAGCATGTGAGACAGGGATTGCGGATGGCCCTTGAGAGCTTCAGTAGGCTGCTGTACAGCTGCATTTTGGTGATGTGGCTCCTCCAGGAAACATTAAGGGTGGCAAGAATTGTGAGTTGTTACAAAACACTTTGTTCAGGGTCCATAATTGAGACTCATACAGAAGGATTTGATTTGAACACTTTAAGAGTTAAACAGCTTATCTAAATATTAGTGTTATATAAATAAAAATGCTTTTATTTTAATACCGACTGTCATTACATTTCCTAAATTTCTTCATTGTTGCTCCTCTATCGCTAAGGCAATCTAAGTCCCTCTAGTCTAAGCTAAATGATACAGCCTTGTTGGTTGATAGCCAAAAACAAGTAAATAAATGATGCTGGTTTATCTTACTCAATCACCCACAAAATCCGTTTGGGCAATGAAAACAAATCTTATGTAAATCTTCCCCCCTGGAGAAAAAGTTTCAAAACCACAACAGCAAGCATTGCTTATATTGACCCAGGCAGGCCCTCTGAGTTCCTGGCCACGTGCCATGCATTACTGCCTCTCCATCACCGACCAGAGCACTGCTGGGAGGTACTTGTTGTTCACCCACCCTGGCAACCAATTAAAAAACAGCTGGAGTTTTGCAGAGCCATTGAAGATAAGGGCCATTCTCCAGGGTGCAGCATTTGCATAACTGCGCCACATTATCCTCAAGGGATAATCAACAGCCAAGAGCAATACAATGCAAATCAGAGTGAAGGAAGAGCTGTCCTCAAACTGGTATATGCTTGCAAAGATCAAGTAGCTCTAGAGCACGGCCTTTATTTTTGTTGTTGTAGACGATTAATAGATGCAGTACTCCGTCATGTGAGTGTACCATTGCAATATGTAACCCCTAAATCCAAACAGGATTTGCACATCACATGTAATTCTAGTCAGGAGTGTAAGCAAGTACAGTTTGACCCTCCATCCTCATCCAGGAGCATCTATATCTGAACAAAGCAAACTGGAACACTTTTATACCGGGGCCTAGAGCCATAATAATGTCCTAGTATACTTGTTTTTTGAGGACCCAGCTGTAACAGGCTAACAGGCTGTTTTAGTCGTTGACTGATGGTTAAAGAGACCTTGCTAGACAAGCTATCAGGGAAACTACCAAACAGCAGGCAGCTAGCTCAGCAGAAAGCCCTGATGATTTCATTAGAATAACCACATTAATGATGATTGCGTCTCTCATGGGTCCATGGTGTTTGCATTAGATCTGTTGAGCCTTGTGTGCACAGCCACCTCATAGGTCTTACAACAAGACTATATATTGAAGGAAATTGGGTAGTTTTAATGTTTTATGTCTGCTACTCTAATGGTGTGCTTCAGTTACGGCTAGTTTAGCTCTGCGTACACTCTTAAGCATTGCCAATTTCTTTCTTAAGATAAAATTTAAAAAATCACTGCTAGATTTAGTTTCTTGAGTTTTTAAAACACACAGACTATTATACATGCAGGCATTTACCTAAAAGTAACTTCTTTAAGCAACTTAAAATATGGACCCCAAAACTGAGGTTGAGTTTGTGTTTAGCAAAATGTCCTCTTTAAATGTCGCACACTCTTCTTTGATATGGAAGTACATTTTCTATATGACCAACCTGTTTCATCCCATTTCTCAGTGTACATAGGAAACAGGTGTATGCTTTATGAAGCTGTTATTGACTTTATCTTGTTTTGGATGTCTTTCCTTCAGCCAAAGATAGATTGAAATCATTTTAGGTCAGGACTCCAGGAGTTCACAACACACAGAGGTCTACAGTTCAGACTGACTCTCTGATCCCCGATAACATCTCTCCACTCTCTGCTCTGGTGTTCCCTTCATCTTTCTCTTTCTGTTTTCGTTCTCTTCTTCTTCTCCTCTTTACTCAAAGCTTTCAGCAGCCTAACATTTTTGATAAATAATTAATTCTGGGGTGCAAGGATGGCGAAGGGGCAAAACGGTCACCGCCTACCACAGAGAGATGGATTTAACCCAGGTAGGGGTACCTCCAGCTTGGTTGTGCATTCCAGCAAGCATAATTGGCACTGTTTGTAGATGGGAAACCAGTGAAGGATTATCTCCTTGTTGCTAGACCACTCTAGTGGCTGCTTGGCTCAACAAAAGAGTGATATCATGGAGTGATTGTGTGAATCTTAATTCAGAACTTTTAGAATTAAATATACTCACTGGGGCTGTATAAGTGTCAAGTGTGCCTGGCAAACATTTCATTTCTATAAATTCCTGAATGAATCCAATGTGTTTGAATGCTGTCTGTATTTGCAAGGACACACCATACCCATGGATTTAGGCTTATACATTTTTGTGTGTGTATATGCATGTGTGATGGCAGCAGTCTAATAGTGTCTCTCTCTCTCTAATCCGGGGTTTATCTACTGGTCACTGAGGTGGGAACAGCACTGAGACGTCAGTCATCTGGCTGGCCAACCAAAACCTCTTTATTTCCACTGTCACTGGAACCTATTTGGGAGGATGGAGATTTATTTGGGCTCTCTTATCTCTGCAGTCCAGTCAGGAATCGCATAGCTGAACTCGTGTATCTTTTCTACCCTCTGGATGGAGTGAGGGTAAAAGAGCCCTAAAGGCTAAAAGTCCTTCATGAATATGTTCCACAAATCTGCAGCATATGTCTGATAACATAAAAAGAAGTCTACTGCACTCAAAAAACTAACTGCATGCAAGAAATATGGATATATTTCTGTCTATGGAAAGTAAAATTCTATTTTTCCACTGCAGTTTGTAGAGGACTAAAATTAGTGAAATCACAACTGAAGGTTACTACTGCAGATACTCCTGTATCATAGGAGTTGATTGATATTGATAATAATTGATATAAAAGTTCTTAAGTTATCTACTGATTGTTCTTCTCCCATTAATCCTGGATTGTGAAGATATTTTCAAACTTTTTGTGAAATCATATCATTTTGAGAAGTTGCATCATCTTGCATATAGCAGCTATATGTGCTCCTATTTGCATACAGCAAATTTATTCATAAGTTCTTTAGGTTGACACAATAGAATAGTTTTGTAAACTTGTGGAATTATTTTTTATATCAGCAATCTATTAATAACTGTTTAACTCCATTAAACTTTATTTGGGGTTTGGTAAAACTGGACATTTTTTACCCTGCCTATAAACTGCAATGGTCTTCTTTGGATATTGGCTGTCTTTTATTGCATTCTCTATCAAGATGATCCCACACTTCTTAAGTAATGTTGGTAAGGTCAATCCATGACTGATAGTGTTTCATTGTGGGGGGTTTTCTATCCTTTTATGCTTTTACTGCATTGGCAGTGTGCTTGGGATCATTGTCATGCTGAAAAATGAAGGTGTTGCCAATCAAACACTTTCCAGATGGTATTGCATGGTAGATCAAAATCTGACAATAATTTCTTCACTGTTGTACTATAGAAGTTCACTCTTTTCTGACCTCTTACATGCATATTGAACACAGATTTTTTTTAAAATTTTTAATTCGACACTCTAAAAGACAGCTATTACAATTATTTTTTAAATCCAGTTTGTAAGTAGTTCCTTAAAAATGGCTTCTTGACAGTCACCCTTATGCTGAGACCATTTGTCAGTGGTCTTAGGCAAACATTATGGCGCCAGATGCATATTTTCTTGTTTTTTTTTAATGACTTCAGTTTCAGGTACAGTTCATCTGTGTTTATGCCTGCAACTTCTTTTGCCCTTCATTTGTCCAGTGATTTCTTCCTTTTTTAAGGACACACTGCACACCATGCTGAGATATTTAAAGTTTTTGGCAAACAGCTTTTTTGGGAATCACATTGCTTGTACAAAAATGCTATTTTATAGCTGTCAAACTGTGTTGGCTTTGGCACTTCCACTAAAGAAATGGCAACGAATGATGTGGCGACAGACTGGTTGTAACGTGCCTAGAGTACAATTTAACTTTGGTTCTTTGTTAAATTGTCTGTTATGTGTAGACACAACATGGGGTATTTCCTGTAGTTAGGTGGCTTTTTTATGCTCGAATGATTCAAAGGTTTGCAGTAAGTGGCTTGACAAACAAAAAAGAAATTCCTCTTAAACTGGGCAGATAAAAGGACTGGACTGAAAATGAGTAACAAAGGAAAACTAAAAGACCTTTAGAAACCTGGAAAACTAAGGCTCAAGACCAAATTTACAAGAAAGTTTGGCTCCTTGGAAACAAAATACGACAACATGAGGGATGGCTCAAGATTTTTGCACAACACTGCGCAACTGCGGGTTTTTTGTACAAACGGTAAAGATAACGCTTGCCTTTGCGCATTCTAAATGGAATTTCTCCAGCATTCCCTGTATTTGGAAAGTGATGCGCTTAAAAAAACAATTAATAAACAGCATACATTGCCTTGTATGTAAAGTTTAGGTAAATATAAAATGTTACTTTCTGCTTGTAAGAAAGAATAAAATGGCCAGAAAGGAAGGAAACTGAGGGTGAGGGCACAAGACTGAAACACTCAAACGGCATGTTTCCATTTTAGCTAGGCAGGGAGAGTGGCTTTCCCACAACCATGCATCAGCCCAGTTAAGAGGTTAGGTCTGGCAAGTCATTACTGTCAGAGCTAATGTAGAGAGATGAGGAGAGGGACCAGGGAGGTAAGCACTCACTAATGAATGAACACACTGCTAAGTTCAACAATTACACGCTCATGTAAATGTAAGAATAACACACCAACACAAGCACATTGCTGCTGAACTGCCTAAACCTAACGGAGCTTGAGAACAAAGAGGAAGTCTCTCCAGATAATTGAGGCTTGGAGTATCTTTTGCAGGCATTGCAAATTCTTTTGTTTTACTGGAAACTAAAATTATAAAATGTATTTTGAGGCAGAAATAAAGCAAAAAGTCAAGAATATGCCGCCTAGAAAGCATTTCATGGAGTTTCTATGGATTTTAAAGAGCTCAAATAGATTTATAGTCTTTTTTTTTTTTTTTAAAGTGGGCCAACAAACTATAGTGTACGTTTCACCAGTTAAAAGATAAAGGTGCATGTCCTGGTTGGATCAAGTGCTACATCTCTTGAAGTAATAATTTATTTGACCTTATTGAAGACTTTGCTTATATGGCCACCTTGGATAAGTAATCATATTTTCTGTAAAAGACTTCATTTATTGTCTCGGCGTGAAATCCATTATGTACTTATTGCCACATTCCTTTGAAAACATGCCATTGTTATAGCATGATAGAGCATTTTTACACCTGAAAACACTATCCAACTTAAAATGACATTTCAAAGCATAACTTAATTCATATTTTTATGATCAAATGTGTTTGCTGTTTTGCCTCAACCTCAGAGAGGTATAACATAGAAACGATTTATTAAATTTTAGTGCAAATCCACATTACTGTAGAACTGTGAGGTAAGGCACTGGCCTTGATGGAGCACTGCACTCAATGTCTCTACCTTTATTTTCACACTAATGGTCCAGATACACACAGTTGCATTGATGGCTTTATAGAGTGATATACTGTGCATCTACAGATAAATATATGTGGCTCCAGTGATTAATACAAAAAATGAAAGATCGCCTGTTTTGAGACACAAATACAGCCTCAGAGTGTCACATGCTAGTGTAAAAACTAGTGCTGGTCCTTAGCCCGGATAAATGAGAGGGTTGCATCATGTCTTTAATACACATTTTGAAGGGCATCTAAATTTGTGCCAAATCAAATGCGTGGATTCATTGGTTGTGGCAACTCCTTGGGAATAAAGGAGCAGCAGAAAGCACCTTTTTATCTTCAGATAAATATATACAAATAAAGTCAATTTGCATGTGTATGTGTGGAATAGACACAGGTGTATGCACGCAGTCTCACCGTGCCTCTCTTATCACTCCTGCCGCTGTACAGTACACCTCTCTTGGCTCTCTTCCAACCCACTAAGCTGCGGTGGGATAAGCTTATAAAAATGACAACACAATTATATATTACCAAATGCCCCCAAAAAATCAAAGTCTCAGCTTAAAGATAGCAAATGGGCTGATGTTGTATGGTGACAAATGTGTGCATGGACACGCACTGATTACACACATTCACAAACTTTAATTAAAAGAAAAATAAGCAGCAGCATGCAACTGAATGCATGTTTCCCTTAGCAAACCAAACATCACACAACCATATATTTATGATATATTTACTGCTGGAAGACAAGGTTGGCATGTAAAAAGGATTTGAGGATGTGATTGCCGCTTTTCAAACAAACACAACAAACCCAAACGCTTTAATCAGTCCCAGCAGTCTAACACATGCTTGTTCAACCTTATTCGTTTAGTCCCTGTCGTGCAGGACTCTGGAAAGAGACTGTAGACCACCAACACTGACAACCGCTCTCTTGGCAGTCTCAGCTGTTCACCAATCAAGGGTGTTTACGCCGCCTGCCTTATGATGTCATTCTGGCTTAGAATGCCAAACGAATAACCACCATAGACCCTGGAATGCGCATTTGTGTCTATGTGGATATGTGCTATGTGAACTCCACATCAGAGTAAATCGGTCTTAATGAGTCTCGAGTTGGAATGAGCGATAATGTGCAGGAAAAGGTCAAAGCCAGAGATGTTGGGTTTCATTTTTTCCTTTATTTTTTGGGATTTTTTTTTCTTCATGTACAGGCATCCACTCTTCAAAGTCTAGAATATAATCAGGTTGCTGTAGGAATGCAGGGAAGGAAGGATATGACTGTAAGTCTGCAACAGAAGGAGGATTGACAGCGAGCAGGCAGACTAAGATAAAAGTAAAACAAAGGAGCAGTGTCACCAGAACTTTTTTTGTCAGTACTTCCTATCTCATCTTTCAAAGAAAAGGTTCATGATTACATTTCAACTAAAGCATATTTTTTGTGTCTGCATGAGACGATAAGCATAAGCATAGGATAAGCAAATATGACATGTTAATCGAATACTACTATACAGCAGGGTCCCTACACAAAGTCTCTACAACAGGGCATTGCTAGGGAATTTATCTTAATAGGTTTTGGCTTGCCTTATGTTGGGTTATCCTCTTTTCACATTGTCTGTATTCATTTATAAATATATGCAACTGTGCACTTGAATATTGCTTTAAGCACTAAATTGAAAATATGCACCTCTATACATTTGTATAGAGACGGAGAGCAAGCTTTGGTCTCAGAGCTTTTCAGTCATGTTACTCGCTTGACCACAGTTTAAAGTTCAATTGAGATTTTGCAAACATACACAGAAGAGTTGGACCTATATCAAATTCAATGTAGTATTCATCTTGCCATGTAGTTTGCTGCAAATAGCGTCCCCCCGATATGTGATCCTTCCACTCACCTTGGTGAAAGATGATGTTTCCTATCAGAACTATCTCAGTGAAACTTGCTGTCATTAAAGAGATATTTGGACCACTTTTATTCTGTTCATGTTCCTCTGCAAGTTTTAGTTTAGCCTTTTGATTCTATCTGTTGGTGACTTGGTCACTGCAGAATGGGGTTTCAGTCTGCAGGCAAGTACTTTGCCTCAGTTTGTAGTATATTAGCAAGCAATTCATGCTACAGTATTAAAAACAGATTATAAAATTCTGACATGGCACCCCTTTTAAAAAGCGCGTTGTCATTATTTCATTAGTGTTTATGTTGATCTAGTAGGTGAATTTTGTTGTCTTTTCAGAAAGGCCCAAATTTAAATAACTTGCAATGTGTTATCTGCTGTTCCTGGGGTTAAAAAATGCTTATCTAAGCCAAAAGTCTTCTTGTTAGGATAATTTTGCATTTTATACTTGCCTATTAGTTGGGCTAAATCTTATGAGAAATAGGACATTTGTGTCCTTGTGCATGAACTGCTTGAACTACTATCAGACAATTGAAATAAACCACAGAAAACCTGATGATGAGCCATCGCCATTATGTCTGCTTATGAATGCCTTTGTGAATACAAAAGCAACATTAAAATGATTTGAAGGGAAGATTGTGGGATCGAAATCAAATGCGTGCCCCAGTCTATGAGGAGAAACAAATAGATACTGTGGCGCGGTGGAACCTTAAATGAAATCAATCGGGTGAAATAGTCCAAATATACATCATTTGCCTATATCTGGATGAAGGAGAGGCTGGAAGAAAAATGAGGGTAGAGATAGCCCAGTTGGTGCTTCATCCATCATCTGTTTGGATTGGATGCCAACTTGATACTGGGAACATTCACTGATTAATATTCAGTACAGAGTGGAAGCCGCATAGTGATGTTGGATGAATTAGCCAGCTTTCCTCTGAGATTTTCTGATTTACTGCTATCTAAACAGCTGAAGATTTCTGTGGAAGCTTTTAAGAACTGAAAATCAGGATCATTGTGCAAAGGTTTATCACTGCACTTTATACCAAAACGACTTAGAACTGTTTAGTTCCAGGTTGCTGTCTAGACATGCATTATGAGGTTAATGATTTGTGCATTGAGCATCAGAGATGCGGGTTTGAATTCGCAAAAAAACCTCCAGAAGCTGCAATGTCAGCAGAGCGGTGGTTAGACTGACCAAAGGGGGTCAGCATTTCTGTCACATTTGCGTCACAGACAGCCGCCATGGGTGACCACTGCTCAGCAGAAATGTCACAACGCTACTGAAAGTGGCTTAGCAGACTGTCTCACTTTCTCCTCCTACAAGCGCTCACACGGAGTACTCTCACTCTACTTTTTTTCTATTTCTCCTTCTCTTTTTAATACTCATTTGTATACCGTCAGGCATTTGGTATCATTTTGCAGCTATACTATAGTAGAGCAGTAGCCTCAGACTAGTGACGGAAGACCTTGGGTGTCAGCCCTGGCATCAACAGGGTACATTTGTTTGCCTTGTGTTGTCACTATTTGGCTGTGCTGTTAGCCAGTAACGTCTGTGCAGTGTGGAGCTTGAAATCGTGTTATTGTATGTGACATTTGTGTGCTCGTGGCGAGTCAGAATGTGTCATGCATTTCATTACTATGTAAACACACTTTTCAGGCGGCTTTTTGGACACCTGCACTAAATTGTTCCACAATAATTTTGAGTGGTTGACCTTTTGTTCACAAATAGAGCAGAGAAATAAATGCAGATTGATATGCTGTAAGTCTTGCAAATAATTATCATCTAAAGTCATCTTTGTTTTTTTTTAAATGTTTTAAAAATCTTCATGACTTTTAACTCCTCACACACCAGGTATTACATTTCATTCAGGTGAGAACAGAATTCAGAGGTGAAAACTGACTCAGTTGCTTCGGAGTAAACATAATGATCAGGTTGAGTAATTTTTTCTTAATTCAACAGACTAATAATTATATATAGTAATGTTTTCTATCCAACAGCCAACAATGACTTCAACATTTAGACACAACGTACACGGACTCAGAATATGCTGGGTGCAGGAGGCAAACTGGCATGCTAAAAGGGACAATTTTGAGTAAGTCGTAGCGTATTGACTCTGCCTTCTTTTGCCATATTCTAAACACATACAGCTGGCATCTCAGTTTTCAATCCCCATTTGCAGTAAATACATTGAAAAGCAGATGGAGATATGACTCGCTAAATTGGACTAGGCTGTCCAAATATTATGTGACCTCACACAAGCTTTTAGGGGTCATTCTAACTTCCTTTAAATGTTGTTTTAGGCAACTTTGCACCCATCTCCCACATATGGCCAGACACATGCATGCAAACACACAAGAACGTGTGCTAGAAAAGAGTTGTGTTGCTACACTGTACTCAGTCTCTCATAAGCTCTCCTAATCTTTCTTCTTAATCTCTGTGAGACACACAGTAATCTTTATCTGCAGTGAAATAGTTTTTAGCTGATTTCAGCTTCATTCCTGTTATTCCCTGGTGTCTCTATCTCATATAAACTTCCTACTACAGGAAAGGGTCAGGAGTGTCACAGCACAGTATCGTGGCTCAACAAATCGCTGATGGTCTTGTTACACCATAGAAGACAATCTGTTGTGCGGAGAAAATAACACATGCTTTCCACCTGTTTTTTTCCCCCACCATGATTTATTTTTTAACAAAAGGTTAAGGTCATGTGTTTACAAAGGTGAGTTGTTAAAATGTTGGACCTAGCAGGGTAAAATCTGTGAAATCTCACAAAACTAGCTTGGACATTCTTTTTGACAGCAGCCCCTGAGCAAGGCATTTAACCTTCCGACTATAACAGAGGTGCTCTCTTACCACTAGCTGTTAGATTCTTATTATACTAGGGTGCCCAGTGTGAAAGTGTGGCACTACATGAGTGCCTAGCAAGGTGAGGCTTCAAAAAGAACAGGCATGCTGAGCTGGCTTTCTTGGACAGATAAAAGCACCTGCAGATGGTTTCAGTAAAGAAAGATTTGAGCTGCACTGCATGAATGAAAGAATCTTTTAGAAAACTGAAAAACAGATGTCGATAAAGACATTGATTTTTCTTTCTTTAATGAACCCAGAGAATCACTGACTTAATACTCCATGTAAGATTTTGCCAAGTCCTTATCATAAAGACCTGGAGAAGGTTGAAGCCTTCCTCTGTATTTATTTGTTCCAAATGCTTTTGAATGCAGAGAGGAAGAGTGGCAGCTCTCGCTGTTTCGAGTGTGTTAAGGAAGTGAGCATATCTTGCTATGATGACGATAGTGAGGCGTCGCTTTTCTCTGCGTGTTTGTCTATATCCCCCGCAGCTGTTTGTCTTCCTTATTCTATATCCACCTGCTGGTGCTTTGCACTGTCTGCCTGTCTGTTAGCTTGTTGCTTTCTTTCTGTCTACGTTTTGCTCCACATTTTTTTTCCTCTTTTGGGAAAAAAAGTAGACATAGTCATAAATAAGGTGCAATTTTAAGGAGAGAAAATCGATAGCGGCACATTAGGCTTTTTATTTGGACTCTTACAAGGCCACCTACTCTGTAATGTGCTGAGAAATTAGACATACTGGAAATTCATTGAGTGCCGTGCTCGCTCTCTTTTTCATTTCCGTGTGTGTGTGTGTGTGTACAGAAACAATCTAACCGGCACTGGACATTCACCAACCTTGCTCAGTTCTAAAAACCCAGACACACACTGCCAGTTTGTGAGGCATTAAATCCAGTTCATTAAAACTAGTTAAAGTGACAGAAGATGTAAACACACATTTCTCATTTTCTTGCTTCTACAAGCTGAGGATTTTGTGTACAGATTTTGATTATAGTCATGCTTATACCAGTGGATCCACACATGCACACATGCTGTACTCTAAGGCTACATGCCTCATACTTAAAAGATTTATTATCAGGATTAAGTTGGCTTTGCTTGTAGAAGTTAATTTGGACTTCAATTGAGAAAGTATTCTTCCTTGTTGGCTAGTAGTTTGAAAGTTAACCAGTTAACCTCTGGCACAATACAAAAGGTTTACCATGTGTAACTTATGTAAGCAGCCTAGTTGCATGTTTTAACCATATTTAAATGTAACCACTGTAAGACTTTTATAAAGTTAAAAAGTACAGACCAGCATTGCCCCTTGTTTTATTTTTCCATAATTCAGTCATCTGATTTTTTGATTCCTAAATTATTTTGCTGGTAAGATATCCGATAATAGGTCCAAATGGCTTGTCAGAAATTTTATAATTCATTATTGTCTTCTTTTGACAATCCACTTCTCACATAAGGGGGTAATTTATAAGCCCAGATTTGAAAGTCACACCCAAAAAATGTCTGTCTTTAGACATGGAACATCAGTTGTGCTTGCCATTCTGTCAAGGGCATTACTGAAGGATGCAATCACACAAGCAGGAAATTCTGAGTGAAATGAGTTATAATCTGCAGAGCACTATAAATCATATCCCCCTAAACTTCGCTGCGCCTCAGCTTTGCACACACAGTCTGCAAAACACTGCTGCAGCCCTGAATTCTGGAGCACATGGGTGGGCCTGTGCATTGTGACACAAACAACACTGGCTGCATTCACACATGTACACAAGCTTGCCTATATTTTGTGAAACGTAGTGTGCATAAGTAGCAAAAGGTTCAACCACTGTGGCTAAATTGTTCTCAGAATAAAGTAATTACTAACTTGCAGTAACTTAAGCAATTGACTCGGTTTCCTGTTGCCATTTGCGCACTATTTGAAACGGTGAAGGGAAAGTCAATTTTAGAGAAACCATTAAAAGACTGATCACTGATTAGAGTCAATAACACATCTGCATGGTCTCTCGTTTGAAGGGCTTATTGAACGCCTTGTTGGGAAAAGTTGGTGAGCAGTGCTTTCTTTTTTTCTTTAAAGAGTAGCTAAGGCTATATCTTCTCTCCACTTTTCCTCCTCTGTGCTGAATGTCGGCCGTAAAATGAGTGTTTTGTGGGTTTTCATGTAATGATAGAGATTTTTGCAATTACTATTTATGGTGGTGGTGAGTGTAATTGCTTTTCTCAGCTGATATTGTGATCATTATCATCACTCCTCTGTCATTCATACCAGCTATGAATATATATTAGGCTGATCTACTCTATGGGTCTAATTGGAAAAGCATCTATGTGACCAGGACTGAAGAAACTAGGGAGAAAGAGGGTGACTGGAGGGAAGAAGTGATCGCAGTTGGTTTGCTGTGGCCTCCAATTTCATCTCAGTGTTTATTATTTTTCACGCAACAGTAAAATTCAAGCCCATTTAGGTAGTGTAATAAAAGTAAATTAGTAGAAGTTGTGGATACTTCATTATGTTGCAGGGGGTCTACCGAGGCACAGGTGGCATTTTTTTATTCAGCCCCCCAAAAGCCATTGATTTACTAAATGTGTCAGAGCTGAGATGCCACATACTGCTTTAGTAATGGTGTTTCTTAAACCTAATACTGTACGTGCTAAACATTCCCAATCATAAATCATACTTGGTGACTCCACTATTTTTGTTTTGATCTCATTTCCATGGATCAGTAAGAATGTAATTTTTTCTCACCATAATGCTACTGTTTGCTTTCACAGTCGTAACACTGGGAATATTTGACTAAATCTCAACAGTAATTGGTTTCATATGCTTTATAGGATAATTTCTTTGCTCTCATAATTATCTGTAATTATATTTAATGGATTCTCTAAAAACCTGATCATAGAAAATTAATGAAGTGAATAGTGTTTGTGATGAGAATGTTAACTCTGTCATTGTATTATGCAATTTTTAAACGGTATGTGGGGTGTTGGTCACTCTCGAGACAGTTATTGTAATTTGTGGAAGATTTTAAATCAAATCGTAATTGAAGTGGAGATCTTTCAGCTTTACTTCAACATGTTTTACTGCCAAGCAGTTTCATGGACAGGTGAGGCCTGTCCCCCTGTTAATTCAAGGCAGACATAATATCTGGAGTTAATTCAAAGTGTTGATTTTGTGTTTTCACTGTAACTTTAGGAGTGGCCACATTATCAATCTAGTGCATTTTTTAAAAGAATCAATCCATTTGGCAGCTCAGCAACAGGAAGGGGCCTGAGGGACCACACAAGACCAAAATGCATGTTCACAGAATTATTTCCATGGTTAAGAAAAACCCCTTAACAATATCTAATGAAGTCAAGAGCACCCTGGAGGAGGTGTCCTCAACCATTGTCAAACTTTACAATCAAAAGACGCCTTCATTTCCATAAGATGAAAACCACTGGTTACACTGAAGAACAAGAAAGACATATTAGACTTTGTCAGAAAATATCTAAAAAAGTCTGCATAGTTCTGAAACAACAACAAAAAAAGTGAAAAAAATCCAATCAACACCAATATTAACCTGTATGTGAAGTATGAAAAAGAGATAAATGCCTCACAATCCAAAACATAATACATTATCTGCCAAACACACTGTTACAAAAAACATCGTAAAACAATGGCAATCTTCCGGCAGCTGGGGCGCCAAAATACGACCGTGAAATAACAGAAAATAACTGTCCCATAAAAATATGGTTATTTCCAGTAATGAAAATACAATTAGTTGCGCTAATTTGACATGGGATCTCGCCTTTTTCAAGTGCCGCTAAACATTAAATCAGGAACATGTTAATGTGATAAAACAATGAAATCATCTATAAATAGGGAAAAAAAAAACATCTTAAAAAAACAGTAATATTCCGGCAGCTGGGGCGCCAAAATACGACCGTAAAATAACAGAAAATAACTGTCCCATAAAAATACGGTTATTTTCAGTAATGAAAATAGAGTTTGTTGCGCTAATTTGACACGGGATTCTGCCTTTTCCAAGTGCTTTTAGACATTAAATTAGGAACATTTTTACGTGATCAAACAATGAAATTACCTATAAACAAGGTCAATGAATGTAGAAATATGAATCATAATACGTAAATGTACAGAAATATACAGTTAACAGTTGGTTTGAATAATAATTGATTGCATGCCCTGGGACAGACTGACAGAGGTGAGGCTGCCATATCGCACCATCGGCCCCTTTGGCCATCACTAGTAGGCGGTAGGTGAAGAGTCCTGACCACGGACACAACGACGGAGAGTGTCCAAGCCGGGGCGCGAACCGGCAATCAAGTAAAGGCCTGGCAGATTATCCCACGGTAGGAAAAGCATTTAGCGCTGTGTTGGGTGTTAGCGTCTAGTCCTCAGCTAGTCATTGCCTACCTGTGGGTAGACAATACTGTGACTGTACTGTGTGTAAAAACGGCTGTAATTAAAACAGTTAATATAAAATTGCAACATCATTCAGCAGTGCTGGTTTCATACCATAATACCATAAGCCATTTAGACGTATCTCTGAACTTTTCTAGACATTACCTGAAAGAGCAATATGATGTTTGACAACACAAATGTATGAAACGATTGGACCAGACACAAAAAAGACTTTATCCTGCTAACGCCACTAATACAAGATTTGTAGAACTCAATGTCAAAATATATGTAATCACTGTGCTAATTGAAATTAAACTAGGTAGTGACTGAAAGCAAAATAAATGTAATAATAGTAATAATGAAACAAAACTAAGCATAAAAATAATTTACTGCAAACTAAAGTGTACAAAAAAAACCAAACAAACCCCAATCTTGTCAATGAAAGTATATTATTATTTTATAAGTATTCTACATCTTCAAATTAATAGAAACTTCACAATTAATTGACATTATATCTGGCTATGATAACCAGAATCAGAATCATTTTCACAAGTAAAACGAAATCAGTGCATCATCCCTAACAATATGAAAATATAAATAAAACAATAAAACATATATGAGTTTTCATTTTCAATAAAAAGTAAACCTTTTAAGTCTGTCTGACATAGGTAACGGATTACACGTATGTCAGTGTTGATCTAAAATAGTAGGTATGCTTCGAAAAACGCAACATGACATATGCATGTGTAATTTACATGCATTATCATGAATGTGGTTCTTAAAATGTTATGAGACGTTTGTCTAGACATAAACACAAAACAAGAAAAATGTTAGAATTTCGACAGAGTTTATAGTTGAATTCCATAATGTACAACAGCACCAATTAGACCTCCTGCTGCGGATTTAATATGAACCTCTAATTGAAAATGGGAGTTGGCTGTCAGTGGTTAGACAAGTGGTGTTAAAATGAACATTGTTGGCCCTTTTGCTTAGAAGGAAAAAAGTACATCGAAGGACACACACACATTTATGCATATGTTGGACATGGCTCATTCAGTGAGTTATATCCACACACAACACACGGAATTATCAGTAAGGCCAACCACTCCCACATAAATCCTTAATCACATCCAGTACTCTGTTTTATGACTTATGCCCAGATCCACTGCGCTGCACAACAAGCACTTTTACTTTTCCAAGAACAAAATATTCAGGCTTTTATTTGAACTTTTACAAGGCACGACAACAAATTAGGTTTTATTACTGAAACAGAACCCAGACAAGTTTGGAAAATCCAGCCTAGGGAGCCTTTTGTTTTGCCAAGAGACACTGGATGCAGGATTATTCTGTTGATCACACGTACTGTTAATCCAAGAAACCTAATTACTAATATTCATGGCCCTTAACAGAGTCACTAAAGAAGATTGGAGTTGTGGGATAAGCACTGAGGCTTCCTGCTGGGCCTGCTGTATATGTGTAATTAACATATGTATACTCATTATCTGGAGTTGGAGAAGTCCTTTGCTCTGTTTATTTATTGGAAACGTTCTGCTTTTCTTAAATGGAACACTTAAGAAAAAGCAGCATGGTATTACTGCTGAATTTTCTCTTCATCTACATATTTTATTTGGTAAGAAATGGACTTTGCCAGTACATTTTTTGGTGAAATGAAAGCCCAGTAATTGCTGGCCATTTAAGAGAAAGAGAGAAATATAAACTTGTATTTCACTGTGGAGCAGGCAGAGCTGGTGTCCATGATGGTTGTGCTTATGAAAGAAAAACATTGATTGTCATTATCCTATCCATAGTCCCATGGGACTCTTCAGTGATACAGAGGACCATTTAAGAGCAGCACTGAGGGGACTTAGAGAAAAGGCTTCCGGTAAGATTCTGCTAATAGTCTTCTTACCAAAACCCTCACTTTGAAAAATTGATATCGTTAAGTACGGCAGATGTAAATGTGTGCTGTGGGCTCACGCACACGAGTGACATAAACTGACGTAAGTTGGTAAAAAGTTTGTGTATTACCCGAGCCTAACATAAGTTGTGATGTTATCACACAAGATAGAGAGAAAAATGAAAAAGTTCATTCTTCTTTTTAAGGTCTCTGTCTCGTAGCTCATACATCAGCAAACCATGGCATGTCAGACATCAGAGGCTGTTTTTCCCCAGATGGAAACTTGTGGAGGAAGTGAGCAACTTTGGTGGCTTGGCAGTAACACACCAATAGAGTCTGGTCACGTCCTTATCCAGAACTCCATGCAAAAGCCCTGATGTCTCTTCCAGATGTAAAGCCGTAATGCAAAGCCCAACACCAGATAAGGGTCAAAAGGGGACTCTCATCGATCAGTTCCAGACTAGAAGTGACTGCCCGGGTCAGGAGAGCATCTCATTATCTGTGATGCAAAACAGCTGAAGACCCAAGACCTTCTCACCTGAGGGATCAACATGGCAGATGACCCATTAAAGCCTACAATACAATGCTAGGTGATAACGTGTTTGAGAGGTATTCTAACAGCTCCCTTATATTTAGTTGTTCAAACTTTAAGTTTTTAACCTCATTGAAATTATCTGTAAAAATGTATCTCTGTTGGTTAGGTCCACTGTAGGGACTGGAAAGTAAAACAAGCAAATATATCATATCTGATCATTTTGAAACTGCCATTTTTGTCATTGTTATTACAATAAGGAAATTCAATACTGTTAAATATTGTAAAAACAAAATGTGAATGAATCTGAATTACAATAAAAGTGTTAATTCAGAATTAATTGGTTAATTAAAATCAGTCTTTTTTATTAATAATTATCAAAAGATAATCAACTAAAAATGTTTTCACTCATTTCGTCTGAAAAATCACTGCCTGATTAATCAATAGCTACAGCCTAGTCTGAATCAATCAAAATCAAAATAGTCTTAATATCCACAATGTCAGATATCATGAAATTAAAATACTTCTCACAAACACAAATGCGCATGTCATTACTCCATAATGTTTACAGTGTATTCCAATTTTTCAGTAGGGTTTTCAATTAGGGTCTGAAAAGTGTACTGTAGTGGTCCATCTAGGGCCGTGTAATATTTCATTAAGGGCCATTAGATATGGTGCACTGGGCAGAAAAGTTCAAAGCTTTTAGCAGTTAGAGCATTAGTAAATGTGTTTTGCATGCTTGTATCTCAGTAATCATTATAATGCATCCTTGACATCCATCACCGGAATATAGAATTCCATTGCTTCAATATTAATCAGAGCTCGCCGGATCCATTTGGGTTTCATACAAGCATATGAAGTTTAACGTCAAACCCCTAACCTCTTTTCTGCAGCGATCGAGTTAAGTGGTACCAAATTAATTTTGTTTTTCTTTCTGTGGGAGCCCCCTCGGTGGAATAACAGAGGTATGCGACCTTCCTTCGGTAGTCTGCCGGTAGTGTGCCTCTTATCTTCTGCCCAAAATGCAAAGTACAAAAGATGCAGTTCTAAGATCCTAAGTAATCTTGTGGTCTGTCATCTATGATATTTATTAGTGGTGGAAACATGTTTTTAGTTAATGCAGACCAGCAAAAGGTGGATCGGGGAGGTGGTGGAGAGTGAGATGAGTGGGGGCGCCCCAATTTCCATGCATTAATACCAGACAGAGGAATTGAAACATAATCCATATGCATTTTAATTTCTGCTAGGAAGTACATTAGGGAACCGAACATGCTGCCCTGTGCCCTGCACATTTATCCGCTCAAGTATAGGGAGGGTATACACATTTCTTTGGAGCTTAATAAAAGCCACATTACTGCAGCTTAACAGATGTTGTTCTCTGGCTTGTAGTGATACATTAACCTCCTTTGTTCAGCTTATCATTGATTAAAAAGATTTGGTCACAAGAAGTCATTTACTCTGGAAATATGTCTATTTAAAAATTTCATGGCGGTACTATAGCAGACAAAAAAGCGGACAAGACATAAATCATTACCATATGGGTTGAGTTTCAGAGAAACTATGAGTGCTACATTATTGTAGTTAGAATTCATCTGGAGAATGTGCTGTGAAATAAACATACATTGTAGACTTAAATTAACCTTACAACTATGGCCTATAAAGCCAAATAGAGCATGTTCAAAAAAAACTTAACTAAGCTTCATTCAAGGGATGATGTACATTAAACACAGGAAAGGTCGTCAGCACCACATGTGGTGTCTGTTTTGGTTTTGAGATGTGGGATGAAATGGAGGGAGGCAGAAGAGAGGAAGACACACAGAGGGAGGTCCTCTGAATGTAAACCAAAGCATAAAATTCTCCCGCCTCACGGGGGAGACAAAACGTGATGTAACTTCATCAGTTCCTCTCTCTTTCCAGTAAGCAGCAAAATTCAACTATGACTCGCTTCCGCTGCACCTGCCCACCCTCTTAGATGAATTCTGATGTCAGAAAGAGGCGTGACTCCTAACTCAATCGGCTGTCCACGGGAGAATGTGGTCTCCGCACGAGGTCGGTGCCACAGGCTGCCAGCCTGCCACCTAAAATGATAATAGATGATGCTAATAGTAAGAAGGACCATAAAGCTTTATCAGATTAGAGCCCCAATGAAACCCCGACATCTTATTGGTGGCTAAACAGCACAATGGGAAAAGTCAGAGATAGCATTTTGCAAGAGTTTCACTGCTGTTTTATTGCTTACACTTGTTTATATTTCACAACCTCTCTCAGGGCTTTTGCACAGTTCTCCCTATTCTGTGTTTATTTCGCCTTTCCCTGTAGGTTCCTTTTGTTTGTATGATTACTTTGAAATGAGCACGCTTATGGGCACTCCTATTGGTTTGCATTTTTCTGCCTGTGTTGGAGTTGCCATCCAGGGAAACATAAATGGCAACCCCCCAACGCTCATGTGTGTTTGATAAAAATCTTCCTGGTCTCTCTCCATTTGTCGGCAGCCGCTAACCACCTCCAGCTCTGCCTTCAGCTGCCTCCCATTTTATCATGCAGGCTCTAATCAAAGCCAGGTCTGCCACGGCACACATTCATCACGCATACACACCCACACAGAAACGCACACGCATATGCATGCATGCACTCTTACGTGTGTTTTCACACATGCAGACATACAAACGAGAGTGTGCACACGTTCAAGTCTCCCCCCGCCCTCTCATATGGTTTCAGTTGTCTTCTTGAGCTTCAGTAATCGTATTCCACAATGACCAATAAAATGTGTTGCCACGGGGACTTTTATTTATGTATGTAAAACTAGGAGAACAACACGATTTTAGCCTTTTCTAACTGTGCCAAACAATGACTGTAGCATTCGTTAACATTTCTGTAAAAGCTGCCCACAGGAAAACAGTTAGAGCGAGCAGGTTGTCCCATGTGCATTAAAAGATTATTCACAAGAAACCTGCCCAAGGTGTCAATGTAATTTTCTAGCTGTGTGTACTACATCATATATTACAATATAAATATTACTGCCGTATGTACTGAGATTTGAAACAGGGGTAGATCTGTTTTCGATTTAGAGTAATTGATGTGAACCATTTTAGTAAATCAGTGTAGTTGGCTATGATTAGACAAGCTAAATTTATAGATCAAAACTTTAATTTGTCATATATTTGCAAACGTTTATGGGGCATACATTCATAAATAAATTGTAGCAACACTTCACCGCATATGGCTTTTTGTTCTTTGAACAACAGTCTCTAAATTTATCTAGCCTAGATATTCAGATGACCAAATAGAGAACAGGCAGGTAGCAGATTTTATTCCCTTCTGGGGAAAAAAAAACAACAACCCAGCACTTTCACAAACATCTGCAAACAAAGACACGCACACTCTCTTGTAGTGGAGCAAATGACAGGCTTATTTAAAACTTGGACAATTCTGAAAGACAGCTGAGCGAGAGAGTGTTTGTAAGTTACACTGTGACTGCACAGAAGGCGCAACACATGAGCAGCACACTAACAAAGCCGCAACAGCAGACCTTCGGGCACAGTAGGTCACTCGTGTTTTGGAAACACAATGACTGTTGTTCACACAACAACACGGATTTGAGACATTCGTAAAAATTCACTTGTCTGAAGTGTTTTCTCTGCAGAAAGGGATTTGTGTGCATACATACATTTGAATGTATGTTCAATGTCATTTTGCCACATATGTTAAAAATCAAAACAAAAAACAACATAAAGAAGGATATACTCTTGCATCAACTGTGGCTTGAAAAATGGTGACGTTCAATTTAGCATCACCATTTCTGCAGCTACCAACAAATCATCACTGAAATAAGAAGGACTGGGTGCAAGTCATTATAGAGAAAACAGTAAAAGTGGTTCTTACTTTTACTGTGGGCATAATTTCCTACAGACAAGTCATTTACTGCAGTTCAGCCCACAGAAGCACAGTGGACTCATTTAGATGCTGTTTTAAATTCATTTTCTTTTATTTCAATTAAAGGAGAATACCGTTAAACTGAAAAATGATGTTACAGTTTTAGGCCAGGACACATTCCTTTTTCTTGATATTGGTGACTACCAAAGAAACACGTGAATCCATCTCTAATACAGCAACTGGTTGAAATCTTCCTAAGCACAGAAATACAGAGTTTTATTGTTGAAATTCATAGATATTCCATCTTGAATATTTATGTCATAAACTCTTGTAGTCAGAGAGGTTTTACTGTTTGTGCTTATGCTCAGCACCAAAATTGTGGAAATACAAATGAGACATATTGCATTCTCAAAATGTTTTCAGACATAACTATGAGCACGGTAAAACCCATTCGTGTAAAAACCAAATAAATATGTACATATAAACACCTCTGTAGTATATATATAAACACATGTGTCGTAATTGCTTCCAAATAAATATCCATCAACTATCTGAGATAGCGAGAGGGGAAAATAGCCTTTTGGCTGCAGGGAAGGAGGTGGTGTTTGAATAATAATAATAATAAGTGTTTACGAGGACGAGCCGACACTGGGGAAATCTCTCTTTGAAAGACATTAAAAGACATTCATGCTTATTTGTTAGGACATGTAAGCAACAAATATTTCATTAAAATACACAGAAAGCTTTATATTTAATTTACATGCATTTACACAATTCTGTGTGGATGGTGCATGCCTGCGCGTATTTGTTGGAAGAAGAGGGCTGCTTGTATAGAGTAATCTTGCACACACACACACACACACACACACACACACACACACACACA
>NW_024582395.1:1400240-1424920 GCF_018398535.1 Haplochromis burtoni
CACACACACACACACACACACACACACACACACACACGCAGAGAGAAAGACTGTAAAACCAGGCCAAGGGAAAGGGAGCTCTAGCTGTTTGCTTTAGCCCAGGAAAAGTCTCCCTTTTTCGTGCCATTAATCTTATGAGAAGTTTCTTACTTCTGAGATTTTGTTCTCACAATTTTGATCTAAATTTATTCATATGAACAAACAATTTTGTGGGTTTGATTTGGGAAACAGCAAGGTGCACTGGGAACTTTCGGAGAAAAATGCTCTCAACAGTTTTTTTTTAAAGTAAACAAGGCAATGAACTGTTATACCCTGTAATGAGTCATATCATATGCTTCAATAGTTTCAGTGGGACCCAGTGTCAAATATGTTTTTCAAGTAATAATTATAAAAAAGTGTCTATTTTTCCACTGTAAATCAACAACGCTCAGGCACATGGGATGTGATGCATTTCACATTACTGGCAGAGGAAATATTTGCAGTGAAATTTTATGGTTTATCGTGTTTAAACAAAGATTCCCTTCTGAGTTTTCTTCCATTTGTGCATGCAGACAGTGAGATGCTGATGGACTAAAGCCTATTTTATATTAAAAATAGGATGAATAAAAAAATAACTGAACAGCTTTAAATATGCAAATATACAGAAATTATTTAATAGAAAGGCACTATTCTATTCTAAATCTTTCAGGGCCAAAATATTATAATAATTAGTATTTAAAGAAAAATTAGACAGGACCGTATGTAAGCATGCAAGTTGCGCTGGGCCAACAGTATACCTCTTGCGCATCTCCAAGGAAGCATCATAATTACATGAGTGCCTTGTCTTCAGTAAAAAACAGTGACTGTTTTCTTTTGTCCTCCTAGGATTTTTGGCTGACTGGTAGCTAAGATTGTATGTTCGTGTTATACAGTGTTATTATTACATATCTTTGCAATATTAAGATGCAGTAGAAAATGAAAGCAATAAGTCTTCTTTTTTCATTTGTGACAGTGTTCATGAAAAGTTATGACTACAAAAACGTATCTTGACCACAAAAATGCAGTGATTTAGCAGAGTAAGCGTGAGAGAGGTAGTGACCAGCTTGGCGCTGACTGTGCTCAAGGCGTCACAATGGGCTGTCTGTTTGATAACGGATCAGATTTACCTCTAAAAGACAGAATTTGACAAAAGGCTTAGCAAACAGTTCTGGGAATACAACACTGAGTAAAAGTGTAGAAGAGCAGTAAATGGATGTAGAGCACATTGTTGTGTAGACTGAAAGTGTTTTACTGAAATGTATCTTTTATTACAAGCATTATTTGAAAGAAGCCAGATGAAACCCGTTTAGAGCCAGCTGTTTATTATGAGACTCTTGAGAAAATAACAGCAGAAGAGCGCTGCATACACAGTTGTAACCTGTGGATCTGTGGTACCTATTACAGTCTCTTGTCTGCAGTCTGTGTTGCCATGTGTTCTCTTATATGTCAAATTATGTTTACCACATTTCCTTCCTTTGTACACATTAGGTTTGATCAGCTGTAAACACAATTAGCTTTTGTTTAGGCTTCAAGAGAGCATGATATTTGAATGCTAAAGTTTATTGCTTAGTTTGCCTTCTGTTACAGGTAACCTGAATGGAAAAAACAATGGGATCATTGTAATGATCTCATTTTTACTGATAGCATTGTTTTGAATTTTCCCTCTTTTCCTTTCTAAGTAATCTTCTGTTCAGTTAAAGTACAGGTGTCTCACCCCCAAACAAAAGTATTTCCACAGTTTTGCCAGAAAGTGCCATTTTCTCTTTTAAGAAATGACATGACTGCAAAATGTATTTGTTACATTTTTTACATTATGCAGGCAGGTTGTTTAGTTTAAAATTCATCACTATTTCATTCTCCCCAAAAAGATAAGATAAGATAAGACTTTATTGATCCCACAACGGGGAAATTTTTGCGTCACCTCAGCTCAGGTACAGATATCAGAAGGAAATACAAATAAGTACAATCAATGAAAAAAGTAAGATAATACACTATATACAATGGTAGCATACACAGTATGTGATTATGGATATTGTTGGAAATATGGAAGCCATTAACTATATAGCTTGATATAGCTATTGTACCACTACTATTCCTATTTATAGACATGTACACACACACACTAAATATACATATGTATACATATACAGACATATATACCTGCACATGTCCATACACATGGAAGGTCCATTATGCATGAAGTTGGGCCATTCTATAAAATGCAAATAAATACAGAAGTAAATAATTAATTACATAGTTCCTAAACATCAAAATTAAGAGATGTTTTTTTGAAAACTAAATGTTCAATTTAAATGTGATCCCAGCAAAGATTTTAAACACAGCTGCGTTATATGCAGTGCAACACACTAGTCACTGTTTGTCAGGCCTTTTGTGTCTTGGGTTATCTCGGTGACTCGGGGCTTAGAGTTTGTACAGATACTGTAAACTCTGAAATGTGCTATCATCCACACTACTAAACGAAACTCCAGATAAAGTTTATAATGCTCGTTGCAGTTTCCATCTCTAACACTGTTTATACAGACACCCTAGGTATGCTGGGGAAGATGAGTTTTCCTATCATAGGGTAACAGACTGTATTTACTGAAAGTACAGCACAACCCTGCAGATGTACCAAGCCCCAAATGCAATCAGTACAAAAGCACTGATTGTTCATTTCTGCTCAGCACAAGCCCTTTTGACTCAAAGTGCTGTCTTAAGGCCACTGGCATGGCTCTCTTGGCAGTTCTAAGGTTAAAGACAGAAATTGATCTGGTTTGACTGTTACAGCTTACAGACTTTGGGCTGTCCCATATCAATGATGTGGTCCACAACTACAACTGGCAAAATACACCATCGACCTTTAAGTTTGTTAATCTTTTACACGATTTGCTTTAGAAGGTGGATTTAATATTTGTGAAAATATATTGATACTATGTTTCCTGTACCCTTCATTTTACACACAGGCAGAGCTACAACAGGCCAAATACAGCAACGTCCTTCGGGTCAGTTCAAATCTGAAAGATCCTTTTCATGAGTTGCTTCATACGGTGGATTTAACATTCTTGAAAATATATTGATGCTGTGATGCTGTGTGTGCACCCACCGTGCACCATACTTCACCATACAAAGACTTAGAACGAATAACACCTAATAACTTTTAAAGTCATTGCATTACCTTATTTCATTAACAAGTTTTTTTTTAATTAACTAATTTAGAAGCAGGATATTCCATGCCAATTTGACATTATCCAACAGTTATTAAATTAATAGGTGCTGCAGTTCATTAATATTCTAATTAGCAGTTTCATTAACAGCTATCTGATCACAGGTTGTGTGTGCATATGACTGTTTCACTAGCTGTTTTGTACTGAGATCTATGAAGCATTTCCCCTGCCTTAGTCAAAATACGGTAGTAGCAATTAGATGCTTTTCCTTCTTATGAGATACATAAAGAAGAATCTGTGCTGGTCCTTCATCATTCTTCTGCTTCTTTTAAGTTATTATACTTAATTGGTGCCTAATGTTCAGGATGTCTGGTGAAGTGAAGCACACCTCCCTGCAGGTTTAAGCATGTGACTTGCACAATGTACCCTTTCTCATTAACTTTGACCCACCAGAATTTCTTACTGTAGCTAACAGGGGATTTAAGCCTTTTTGTCTCGGCATCACTTGCATATCACTTGAGTCATTTCCCTGGCTTATCTCCGATGGACACCAGTGCTGTCTTTTGGACAATTCGAAATGCTGAAATGTATTGGCTGATAATCACGGATACAGTGTTTGAATGAGACAAACTCTACTTCTACTATATCTTACTATAACAAAATTCCACCTGTTTTACTTTGAAGTCTTTGGATATTATTAGCTTTTTAAAGTGAAAGTTGTACACAACCTTTTGTTGGATATTTAAAATCTTGAAAGCTTGCTGTGTCAGAGGTGTTTTAACCTCTAGTTAAAAACATTGAATTTTGCAGGTAAAATATAACTGCACAATTCAAGGACATGAGCTATACTTGTGCAAACATCACCACACTTCTTTAGTATGGATTGTGCGCTAAGGATCTCCAATCTTTGCACTGGTCTATTAGTATTGACACCAAGAGTGGAAAACAAGACCCCTCACAGAATATTGATGCCAGTAAGGCAGTATACAGGATGATTTGTACTGCACATGCTTCCTCATTGATTGTTTATTACAGCTGCACACTATGAGAAGAAAAAAAAAAAGACTCATCCATCACCCACCAGTAATGAGTTTTTACATACAGACTCTGTTTAGGCCATAGGCATTTCAAATGGGCTGTCTCTAAAAAAAGACAAAGATTGAGCAGCAATCATGGCTTATTATGTGACTACACGGAAGGACTAGAGAGTAAAGGAGGCTGATGCTGGATGGTAGACAGAGGAAGGGGGTAGTGGATGGCGTAGTGGCGAGTCTTTGTTGCAGCTGGGGACCTTTGCCTCAAGCTACTCTGTAGCCTTTCCCTACAGCTGGATCAATGATAGTGCTTTATCAAAGGGTGGCAAAGACTAATGTGCTCCTCTAAAATTGCAGACATGAATCCTGGTGTGTGCTATGTATGTACACTAATGAGCTGTGCTGCTGCATGTTGTCGTGGTGATTACCATCTCCTCTGGAGATTGATCCTATCAGGGTAAGAGCAGGAAGGAAAGAGGAAGGTGACCAACAACAGCAGCAGCAGCAGCAGCAGCAGAAAAACAGCATGGCACTCTACCCTGGCATCACATCCTCATCCCATGTGCGCCTCATGTGGTAATTAAGTTGAATTACACCAGCTTTTCATTAGATGAATGTAAATCCCAGCATGGAAATGGGAATTATTCACAGCTGTTTTTTGTTCCACAGGTTTTGGCTCTTGTCGCTAAGTGGAATGCTAAAGATGGGTTATGTCCTGACAGCTAATGATAACAAAACCAAGTACCCCTTGCCCCCTCAGGACCCACTCTTCAGCCAGATGTGTTTTGACTGAGCTAATGAAAATTTGCCAGGCAATTTTATATGTTTGACTTGATGCCTGAACCTGTAGTGTAGGTCTGAATCCATAGAGGCTCCATTAAAGTGAACACACTTCATCTCATAATCGATATCCCAATACACAAGTGAGAAACGGCATCATTTTTATTGATGAATAGCCAGGAAAGCTCTCAATAGACACTTGAAGAAAGGTTTGTCTTCATCATGTTGTGTGTACTTGTGTTTTGATGTGCTGCTGCTCGACTGCAACAAACATGACTTCAAGGGATTAGAAGGCTCCCAAATGATATCTGATGTAATTATGGAGACGCATTTAAGATAAAATATGAAAAGATAAGACTGAAATCATCTCTGTGGAGAAATCATTGAAGCAACAAGGAGACCTAGGATGCACGCATGGGAGAAAATAGCACATGAAAATAAAATACAAATTTGCTTAAATGGAGTGTAGACAACCTAGTACAATTGCTGTATGATACATTTTTATTTGTGGAAATAAAAAATAAAAAATAGGGTTTTGGCAGAATGTGGTTTACTGTAATCAAATTTTAAAAAGTCATGCCTTCTGTTATATAAATATAAAATGTACACACAGAAATTCGCTATTTTCTGAAATTCCAACTGTCAACCGAGACACCAGAGGTTGTGCTTTTTTTGGTGTGTGTCGTATACATTGACAGTAACATGGATCGCGGTAAGGCAGAGCCGCTGAATGAAATGAGATTTGCATGTTTTGCTGTGGAGACACAACAGGCCTGTTGTACACAGTCTGTCATTTGCAATCTGGTCGATCTGCAATGAATAGCCTGTTCCGCAGGGCTGCCTCCAGAGAATGGAAGCTCATACAGTTCTAAAGCCTAAAACAACAGAGAAGAATCTCTCATATTGTATCTCTGGGTATAAATTTACATTTCTAATTTCTCTGGCGTTTAGCAGGCAGCCCCACAGGCCAATACAGATGTCTCTGGCAATGACCTAACTCTTCATTAATATGTATGCTGACAACCAACCAAAAAGAATAATAAAATTGCCCCTCTCCAGTTACAGTTTCTCTGGGCTCCCGGAGCACCAGGGAGCGCAAAAAGCTGTCCAAGTGTAGATCATGAATTCTCCTCTCCTATCATCTCCTCCTGTCTTCTTCTCGATCCTTCTGAACCAAATGGGGTGGTCGGCTCCTCTTAAGAGACTTCTCCCTTAATGTAATTATTTAAGTATCAGAGCTCACATCATACCATGTCAGAGAGGAAACTTCTTTTGTTGGAAAAGAGGAAACAGTGATGTGATTGTTCAGGGTTTTTCTTTTTTTCTCTTTTTTTCTTCAGTCACATCTTAGACAAGTTAACCTCTTTAATTAAGAGTACTTAGCTGTGTGGGCCCGGATGGGGCAGGAAGCGATTGTTGAGACCCTGCCAAGCTGGATCGGGTTTCTCGGCAGCCCATGCTTCCAGCCAAGGCTGAATGGGAGGCTGGCTTGTCAGCAGATGCTGTGCTTAGGGATCAGTGTCTCTCTGTTGGGTTACAAGAGTCCTTTTCCTTAAGACAAGAGAGAGAAAAAAACCAGAGAGGACGAGTAAAGGGTGTAGTGGCGAAACAAGGATGAGGGGAAACTTGTATTGTGAGATATGTGCTCTGATCTTAGAAACTGTATACTTGGCATAGGCTGTCAGTTTGTTTCTGGCCCAGTGAGCATGTCAGCACAGCATTGTCCTCTGTGGGGATATCATCAGTAGCAGTGCAGTATATCAAAAATCTTCTTAAGAATACGACACAAGCCAGTCACTTTGCCTGAGAGAAGGAATTTGCCTTAAATGCTTCAGTGTTCTACAGCAGTGGGAGAACACGGTTTATTACTACTTACATGTAGTCTAGGGGAAAAAAAATCAAAGAAAACAAGCTCTGTTACAGAAATTTGATGTTCTACTTTAACACTGTGGTATGCTGTGACTAATATGTGTTGAATCAGGCGCACTTACATGACTGCCAAAAATAAATATGAATACTCTGCATGTATAAAAGATAAGTGTAGCACTGTTTTGAATTTTTCAGTCCCATATAATGAATCGCAGTTCTGAATCTTCTGTTCCTGCAATAATAGCTTCCAGTCTGCTCCGTTGGCATGGTAATTTCATCCAGCGCGTAAACCCAAAATGAATACATACGTCATGTGGTTTACATGCTGTATCTGTATTAGTTTCACCAGTGTTCCAAGAATGACGCCTCTAATTTCACTTTTTGATATCCTAAATATCCTTTATGCGTGTGGTGACATGCGATGTTCTAAAGGGACAACCCAATAATCTCCAAGTTTATTGGTCTGTGTGCCAGACGCAGGAGTTTGAAGACTGAATTTTTCCAGCGGACAAAGAGACACAGGAAAATATGGTTACAGCTAAAGAAGCAAACATGTAACAGCTGGTGGAAAAAAAAAAATCTGTCTATGCTTTTTGTGTTTTGATGCTAAGATATATAGCATAAAAACACAAAAAGCATAGATTACTGTATGAGTGTGTGAGCACAATAAAAAAAACCCCAATATATTTCTATTAAAATGTCTTACATAAAATTTCTAATTAAATGAAGTAATCAACACACAGATGGTCTTCCCTAGATGCCCCAAACTGACAATATGCCTTGTCCATTATCTCCTCAGTGTGACTTCTTCTTTACATCCAAGTTGAACCTGGCTGTCCTCTAAGTGTATCAGTGTAACAGAAGCACACCCATATAGAGTTTCCCTGTCATGAACTAACATATACACACCGGGGTCTACGAGAGTTCAAAGTTCTTGGGTGTCCTGGGGGACAAACCAGAGTGAAAGGCTAGGCTTTTTTTGGCCTAAATTACTTGAAACGACTTTAAAATTATACCCTCCAATGTCTAGACTCTTTTAAAATGCACTACATGGCAATACCAGCCATTAAAAAGAGGCGTGTGTCTGTGCAGTGAAATCTTCATTAGGACCATATCTTATTTTTAAAAGTCCTGAAGGAAACATTTAAAATTTGCACCTGCAGATGTCACCTAAGTGTTTCCTGTACACATTCGGTGATCAGAGGAAGATCACAAATGAAATGGATGACTGTGTCTAACTGGGAATTCTCTTTGATCTACAATCAATCTCTACCATATGAGCTGGGGTTTTTGTTGAGGGGAAAATTGAGAGGGATGGCAACCTCATTTCCCAAGTTTACCACAAAGTTCAAGCGTCCATAACCTGTGGTCAGTGCCTTCTTGTATGCTCTCGTTATGCCTGCCCGCTCTCCTCTGCCAGTGCTTGTTTCTTCTTTTTTGTATTACTCTGTACTCTCTCAGGGATATAGTGACCTTGCAGGGCCATGGAAGTACTTATATTTTGAGACCTTTGAAACTAAAGGTGGCAGCCTCACTCATAACTTTCAGATTAACGACTAACCACATACAACATGACGTATTTCCAGACTATAGTACTTGAGCCCATTCCCTTATTCTGTACCTTATGTTATACATTTATCAATTCATGCCAATGTTGCATAGGGGGAGAAAAATTTATAAAAGGGGAAAAAAAACAGAAATATGAAGGTTTTTTTTTTAAGTTGTCTGCACCTACAACAGACCTTGTGAGTTTTGCTATTCAGCATGTACATAGATATTTTTGCATCTTGAAATGTTCAGTGTCAATGCCGGCAGCAGCAGCAGCAGCTCAATTGAAATGGAAAAGTATTCTGAAATCACAAAGTGGCTCTAGCTAGCTGCCTGTGAAAGCACTCAGGCTCATCTGGAGCTGTGGGCCACAGCAGTGGGGAATTCAAACCCCACCTGTAACTCATTATACCAAGGCCCAGCACTATATGCACCATCCACATTTTGATCTTTCTCCATTTCATCTGAAATAAGTTCCATGAAAAAGAGCAACAGATTCAGGGTGTTAGTGTGTACGGCTTACCAGCCGACACAGCTGCCTACACTGACTTCCTTTCCCCCCTATTAGCTAGCCCCTGACTGGGGAAGATTAGAGACAGATTGCAGCTTGGGACTCCAGCCTCTCTGTATTGAGAAAATGACAAGGAGCAATCATCGTCTCTAGTCTTCTGATTTTTTTTTTTTTTATGACTGTTTATTTTCCAACTAAAGAAAAGGATTGAGACCATAATTCAGCAGCATGTTTTTGGTTTGCCATTTTTCAGGAGGATCAAAATATGTTGCTAAGTTGGGCTGCAGTTGCAATAATCGTACCTGTACACACACACACACACACACACACACACAACAAAGATTTGTTTCTGTTATGAACAGGGGAATGTGTCATTCACTATTTAATTCATGGCAAGGAGTTAACAAGCAAATTGAAAGATTAAATATCCTCCTTAATTCTCATTTCATATTTTCCAGCATATTTAATCTCTGTGGAATGGTTGCATTTTACAAATGCATGGATCCCCAAGGCAGAGATTTCAGGTTTGGCTTTTCTTGCTCAAACCTTGGCATTGGTACTGACTGGGCTCGATTCCAGAAAGCCCCAAAATGCTCCAAAAATTTCAAAGTCCATTTGAACCGTAACATTAACATTAACAAGCGAGCTGCTTGCTTGAGTCAGATGGACTGAGTTAAATAAAATGAGCTGTACTAGTATCAATATTATGTAAAGCATTTAATGGGGGTGCTAATAATGCTTTGCTGAATGCTGGTATACAAGAGTCAGATATGCTGTAAGCCAAATTACCTTTTGTGTCTTAGTTGAAAATTGTTCTATGCATCAATAGACAATTTCCCATTAAAATCTTGCTTGTCTTGTGCGTTTTTGTTTCCCTCATCAGCACAGTTAGTCATTTATTGCATCTTTTGCTAGCTAGACATTTTCCTTTGGAAGGCTACTTCTATCTCAGTATAAGTATTCAATTTATTCAGGTTTAATAAGTACTCGGGGTACAAACCAATTTAGTAATACAATCCCTTCCCTGGAAAGATCATTACATAACAATTTAACAAACAATGCTCTCCTAAGCCATAGAGGCGCATTTTATTGTTGTACATAAGCATTCATATTTTGCATTAGTAAATGCAAAGACATTGATCCCATAATGTATTCTTATCACAGTTGTAAATATTGTCCACATTATTAAAAAAAAAAAAACCCACAAGAAAATCCTTGTTTCCTCTTTTCCAGCCTTAAATAACTTAAAGTGATACAACATGAAGTCAGAAACATTTTTTTAAAAATCCCTGAAAAGGTGACTAAGAAGGGAATTTTTGCAAGTCCCTTATTGAGGAACTTACTATTTAACAAAAGTTAATGAGTTAGATAAAGTTTATAAAATTAGATGTTTTTGTCTTAGATGTTTTTAAAGAGCATTACATAGTTTACTTACTTGCTTTATTGTCTAATTTAGCCGGACTTATTTCTGGGCTGTCTTATTTTAAGGCTCTTTTTTTGAGAGTCACTGGATTTAAATGTAAATGAAAAAGCGTTATAAATCAAACACATCAATGCCAGTTTTATTTATATTGCACGTTTCATTACGTGTTAACTCGTGTTTGTGGTTAAAGATAAAAATGATTAAGAGCTATGTAGCTCTACAATGTCTCAATGCAATAAAAACAACAAAACACAATTTTACAAATAAATGCATATCAGTGACATTTCCCACCAGAGCTGTAAAACAAGGACTTATACATGTTATTTGTAGATGTAAATACATATTATTTGCTGTATTTGCACAGTAGTGATGGCAGGTGGTCAGATGCAGGAGTGTGGTTACCTACAGGAAGGTTTCCATGTGGCTTTCTGACCTTGGGCTCATTTCCTGTTGGCACACCCCTGCTGCACACGGGGGCCCTCTGTGAGATGACTCATGCTTGACCCAAACATATACAGGACATGCCTTGGTAGGCACACATCCTTGCAGTGTATGCACTGATACAATATGCATTTTTTGTGCTTAATCATTTATAGTTACAAAGTGGAGCTATTTCAGATGGAGCCAGTTCACAGCAAAGCTTTTAGCAAAAGACTTGTGGCGTTACAGACAGATGGACATTTTGAGCAAAAATACTTCCCACTGGGACAGATTCTTTGACAGCTGTAGTTCTCCTTGGCTTTACATCCTTCTCAATTAGCATCTTATGTTGCCATCTCACTTTGTTTTGCTGATCTAGTGCAGCCTGTCTTACACAAGGCAGGCAAGGCCTCATAAAAGGCTGGTTATGTGCTGTGAAGCATCGCTCTAACCACCACGTATGGCTTCAAACTTTGTCTCTGAATAGTCATTTTAAGTGTTGATCGAGGCTTTAGCATTGAAGAGAAGCAGGTTCGAAAATGGAAAATTAAAGTTATTCCGATGGGTTCTCAGTTTCTTGGATATGGCGCTGGTGGTGAAATGTGAAGCTTGACACAAAGCAAAGGCATGTGTCGCACACGACTTAATGTTGACAAGTGTTTAAAAACCTACCAATAAAACCACTGGGAGAGTCTGGGCTCTAACTGAGAGCATTTCCTGTGGAGAACTGACACCACAGATAGTGTAAAAGCCGAACCCAGTCGAAACCAAAACACTGCAGCTTAGCTGACTGATCCTGCGTCTGTTTAAAATCAGTTGTGGATGAGAGGAGACATGAGTGCTGGAAGTCAAAGATGTATTTAAGATTTTATGCTGCTTGTTTAACCAGTGTGTTTAATTAAACACATTTGGAGAGATCTTGTATTTTTTAAATGTTAAAAAATAGTCTTTATGTGTAGGAAACCTCTGCTCCTTGATTTATTTTAGCTATTATAGCTGTGGTATAATCACAAGCATTTTAACTAGTGTATTTTCAACATTAGTAATAATTTTACAACTGGATAAAAATGTGTGACCTCAAAACTGCAAACTTAAGTTGAGTGTTCTTACATCTTTCTTACCATTTTAATTTTTGTTAATTTGTGCTAAGCACCTGGTCAGTACTCTGAATGTGCTGACACTCGCTCTTGCTGAAATCAAAATGAAACAAACATGCCAGTGTTCCTGCCAGACACCTTGTTTGAGCTTCTTTCTTGGGCAGGTTAGAGTCTGAATGAACTCCCTGTGGAGTTGCCACAAGGAGAGTTGAGCTCGGCAAGGCCAGGTGATCTTACCTGCTGACAGATGATAGCTGCATTGTTCTCCCTGACTCCTCTGTTTGAAAAGTCCTCTGGATTCAGTCACAAATGCCCCCACTGCTTTGATACAGTTGCCTGGATACCAAGTCCACCTGGACTAGCATATGGTCACAGCATGCTGCTCTTCATGTGAGACAACTGCTCAGCCAAAACAGTCTTTTCCTCTGTCTATCGTTCCCTCCCTCCTCCTGTGTTTCTTTCTACCTTCCTATTGATATCTTACTTTTTTTCTCTCTCTCACTTCTCCTGTGATATAATATGTAGAAATTATACAGCATCAACAAAGTTGCAAAGGTATACTTTAAACTGTTTCTGAGGTCTTAATTCTGTCGCTGATGAATTTGGCCTGCGTGCCTGCAGCTCTAATCACTTCTGCAGACGGGCTGAGAATAGACATCTGCTTGACTCACCCTTTTTTTGAATACAGCCTGTGAAAGTTACAGTGACAGGCGGAGAGGTAACTGTACAGAGTAATTATATACCAGATGATGGATGGGTCATAGCCAGTGATTGACAGGACGGATATGGACTAAAGCTGCATTGCTCGGCCCCGTGGAGACCAGCTTAAAGTCGTACAGAACCAGGCAACTGAGATGAAAATTAATAGATCTTCTACAGACTGTCTGAGATGACATGGAGCAAACCGAGACAGTGCGGGCCCCAAAGGGAGTTTCATCGTAGAACAATAAGCTGCTAGTTGCACTGGAATGCATATCAGTTCCCTGACTGAGTCATTGATAGAGATAACGTGTTGTGCATCCTCATAGCACAGTGTGTTATTTAAGTTACTTGTACTGTAATACATTTCATAGTATGTAATACAAAATCTGTTTTCTGTTCTAGTCTTTTAAAAGCTAGTGAAAAGCCATTTTTTGGGACAAGGTACCTCTAGAGACCTTTATTTTTTTTTTAAGCAGACACACTCTTTCATATTTACTTCTAGGACAGTGTTTAATCATTCTTAACTTTGAACTGCTGACCTGAATTTATTTTTGTGATTCTTTTTAGAGCAATTGCTTGTTTTTCACCTGTTTTGACTGAGACTTTTACTAAATGTTGGGGAAAAAAAACTTGTATTTGTAATCAGATAGTGATTTTATCAAAATTATTGTCTCTCTTAGTCATTCATTCGTTTTCTCCTTCTCGTCTGATATTGTGGTATGGTGACATCATGCTAAGCATGGGTGATCCACATGTACTTCTCTAAAGCAAGTTTCTGAGTATTCTGTAACTGCTCTTGTGTTGACCCCCAGCTGAACATACCAACCTTATTTTTATAGATTTTTTGCCAATAGATCAAACTGATTAATGGTTAAATAAAATATTATTTTTATACTTCCAAGTTTGTTGCAATCAGTTAGATTAATCTGCCCAAACATGCGTTGAATGAGTGATTGTTCAAACAAGTTTGGGAAATATTATGTGTATTTAGCTAATCAACTGATAAGTATAATGTTTTAACTCCCAAGGTGACATGATCAAGTGTGCAACAAACTAAGTTGCGACAAATATGTTTTCATAAAAAGAAAATCAGCATTTATGAGCCAAAATGCCGTTTTGCTGATTGCAGCACTAGTGATCAAAGGCTCCAACAAGTTGGCTAGGTTCCCGAGTCCAAAATTATTTCATAAAACCCCAAAAAGTCAATGAGTTTAAAATTGATGCCAGGATACTCTGAATCAGATGAATTAATCCAACAGCACCTCCTCAAGTAAATAAATAAAATAAGAAGACATATGGTTAAAAACCTACATTAACTCATTCACTGCCATTGACGTCTATAGCCGTCAATTGCAGTGAATGAGTCAATGGGTTTAACTCATTCACTGCCAATGGCTGGCAGTGAATGAGTTAATAAGCAAAATATTAATGATCCACTGATGGCACCAACGTGCAGGTACAAACATAAAGCTTTGTTAGAAAAATCAGGATACTGTCTCGAGGCACTATGTCACATTTAAAAACGTTTCACCACAGTAGCTTTCATTGACTCCAATTGAGGATAAAAAGAAAAATTAAAAATATGTATAAAAATATATATAAAAAAAAAAAGATTTAAAAAATGGGTGCCAGCTTTATTTCCCGACTGAAGCTCTAGCAAATTATCTATGAAAAATTTCTCTTTGAAGCCTTTAGACTATATCATTGCTTAGAATAATATATCTGCATACACCTAGAAACCTGAGTTAAGTGGGCCCGATATACTGATAGGAACCCAGAGAGCAATAAGGTGTTTTTGCTTATTGTAGAATCTTGTAGAATTGTTGAGAAATGACTTTTCTTCCTCTTTGGCTGCTTTTCCATAAGTTTTGATTGGCTTTAATGGACAACGCAAATCTAAGATATATCTGGTGAACTTCTGTGATGTTGATCTGTGCCAGTTTTTAGGGGGATGAAGTTAGATTTATGACACAATCTAGGAAAAACCATGAGTACCTAAAAATCTACCGTGTGACAGTATATACAGTATGTAATATGTATAACCTGCCATAAATGTGTTTGGTCTCTACTGCTTGATTTTCTTGTAACATATCTTTCTTTCTTTCTTTTACTATATGTAAGGATTAGTCTAAGAGATTGTTTCATCCATGTCAAAATGACCAAATTTGAAGACATCTAGTTTAGAAACCAGTAAGCAATTCCTTGCTGTAAAGGACAGTTTCTTCTTTCTTCTTCTTTTTTCTCTTATTACTTTATTTTGAACTGCAGTTTTATCTCACTGTTTCTACAAAAACATCCCAACATTTTTCTCCGGGTGGTTGCGGCTCATGAGCCACATGAATAAAACATGACTTGGGTGCATCGTTTAGCCGATTCCACATCAAATCTTGTTGGGCTCAGCTTGAATAATGCAGATAGGTCTCATCGAAAAGGTCATTGGATATTACCTTTCATTTTGAGCTTTAATGTGTTTTCTCCAAACAGGTGGTATCTATTGAAAACAATGTACAGTCAGCAGGCTTCTCCAGAATCACTCAGGTAGAACCGAATAAAGAGATGTAGAATCTCTCACAGTTACAGGCGGCAAGTTAGTTTCACTGGTATCATTAAGAAAAACTAAAATAAAATGACTAAAACACAAATGGGAAAGGGAGTTACATTTGAATATTACAGCTACATCTTCAACATTTTAATATTCCTTTAATTGCAAATCATACAACTAATGATAACAAATTGAGTTTTTGTTGTATTTAGAAGTCTTCAGGCTGTCTTTGGTTTGCCCCAAGCCACAGATCTCATCATTGGTAATTCCTGCTGATGCTGTCCTAAAGTGATTATGTTAAGTCTAAATAATTTTTGTCACCCTTATTTATTTCGGCTAATGTGTCCCAATTTGCCATGCCACCTTCATGAGCCTCGCCCATATTGCACTAAATTAAACAATCATTTCTAGAATCATAACGGGCTACAATTAGTTAATTAAACAAGCAAGAGCAATTAGGAGGTGAGGCAAACAATGCATCATGACAGGAAACAGCCAAGGGAGTTCTTCCCCTGTCAACATTGATTAATTCAGCTGAACATTGAACTTATTTGTCCCAGTGAGAACAGCGCTTTTGACAGCTCACATGTCACTTAGAATTTGCCTCACATCCAGCCACAGATGATACATTATAATATTGATACATTCTCCGGATGGTGCAAAGAGGCATTTTCTTTAAGTAGTGGTTTCTGGTCAAATGGAAATGCCCCATGTAGTCTCTTTTACCAGCTGCTCAGTGGTAGTCAGAGACTTCCAGCATCCTCAGCAGCAGGTGTTTGACAGGTAATTTGCTGCTAATTTATTTGCTGCTTTATATCATGTGGCAGTCGGGGGCAACAGTAGATCTTGGGTCATAGTTCAACCTGGACATCCTGTAAAAGTGTCACCGAAGAAGATTGGCTTGACGATCTCCTCTGAGATGGATGGAGTAGCTGGAGGGAAATGAGAGAGTTAGATGAAGAGAGGGAGACTGAGTAAGGAAAGAAACTGTAGACAAAGGGGCAGAAAGAGAGACAGATAAGAGCACCAGAGTGGAAAGATTGCCCATGGGTAAATTCACGCCAGCCGAAGGCTTCCAGACAAAGCGTCAGAGGTTGGTGGAAATGTGTAAAAAAATGCATTTGTAGCTTCAGCTTTGGGTAGCAGTGAACTAGATTTTACTGACAGCAATTTCCATTTCCAGGTTTAGGAGAGCACAAACACAGCACCTACACTCGGCTGGCATAGAAATCCTTCAAATGCAGCATTTTTGGCAAAGAGATGACTGTGGGGAAAAAAACAGCTTTTCAGTTATCATGTGTCTAATTATGAAAATTTCTAGTACAGATTAACATTACTTTATTTTTATATGTTAAGCTTTAGTTACGTTCCAAATATCAAATTATTCTGTTTACAAAAAACTAATAGAAGTATTTTAGTTTGAACAATTTCAGCTGAGTATCAGAGACTGGGCCGCTGTAGTTTGCTTCTTCAGCCACATAACAGCCTTTCTATTGATCTTTTTTTTGACTAATGCTGATTGATCTTGCTTCTAGATCTATACCCTCTCTCTGCTCAGATGGCTGGAATCTTGTCAGCTGCCTGTTTCCCCTCCATTGGGTTGTCCTGTCAGCTTTTACACAACCTTTGTCACCAGAATTATCTTTGCCTCTCCCCTTCAGTATTCATTTCTACCTTTCACACCCCATAATACCAAACAGGATGGGATTTCTGGTTAATGGCCAGTACAGTGGCTGTCCCAACCAATTAGAGTTTGATAGAATTTTTGTTCGAGCAGGCAGACCTAGAGAGTTTATCAAATCAGAGTAATCTCTTTGAAGCTCAGCCAAAGAAGTTTCTTTAGTATGATGTAAAACTGGGTATGTAGGGTAGGTGATGAGTGGAGGTGTGGCCACAAAACTGCTGTGTGTGATGGGATATGGTGGTATGCTGGCCACAGTTCAGTTGTGTGTTTCTCAGATGCCTCAGGACTTTGTAGTAGACCTCTGCATTGCCAGTTTCACTGTCTGGGAGGATTTTGTAATGTAAGGCTCTGTAAATGTCAGAATAATTGACAACCACGGTCCTAGTCTCGCTGTCCACCTGACGTGCTGCCTTTGGAAACAGTGGACTTTTCAATTGAAAAGTGCTCAGACAGCACTGTAGACCCAGCTCTCATTACCAGTGATGATCCTTCACACAAAATTTGAAAAAGAGGTTTCTGTTTTTGTTTGTGCAAGTTTGAGATCCATGGTGAAATTCTAAAACTCACAGTACAAGCGCTCATAACAGGACTTCCAGGGAGCAAGCTAAGTATTATAGTTTTGCTGAATAGGATCTGCACAGGCACATGAAGATGACCACGAAATTGAGACTCGCCAAGATCGAGAGATTTTGATTTTTCATGGGATTCTTCCCAAAACTTTTTGATCACACTTAAGTGCTGTGTTTTGCATTTGTTTACATTCAAGTGACAAAGCCATAGTAATTATTTTACTGTTACATAATTATTATAATTTTCTTTTTCTATAATTTTAAATGCAATAACATGATTGGGAGATTAGACAGTGAAGACACAAAGCCTTTACCTAGACCCTAAATAGGTTATTTTTCCAACATTAACAGGTGAAGTCCTTTAACCTGAACAAAGAGAACATTGCTTTTGAATTAACCTAAATCACAGCAGTGCCAGATAAGAAAGGCGTTGTTTGTTTTTTCTTGCAAAGGTAATTAGTTACTATTTTGGAAAGCAAATAGGATTTAGGTTATTCCACCTTTTACAACTGATTTTGCTTAGTTCTGTTCTTGTGGTGGCTGGTGTAAAAGACTCAGGTCAGGACTAATAATATGTACGTGCCCACTGTGTGTACAGGCTGTTACATTCATTTCTTCTTTTAGCATTTCCTTTTTGTGATACTTGCTATAAAGGAGCTCACAAATGGCCCAGGTTAAAAGCGACAACTAAAACCAAATGCCGGGCCTATAATTTTCTTCCAGAAGGAGTTGAAACACCAATGGATAGTGACTGAAATTCCCTTTAAAAAACATGAAAGACAGGAAATATTAGATGCTCTCCTGCTGGGCTGTAAACCATGCCCTACAGTAGATGTTGCTTCTGAAAATGAACCAACAGCCACAACCCTGATCACATGCTATTTTAGTCAGCTCAAAAATCTGTGAGTGTTTTTCCAAGTATGGATGCAGCCGCACAGTTGCCAACAGATGTGCATGAGCCAGTACTTGTAAACCATGTTTACACTTAAAATTGACTGGGATCAAAGGTGGAAGAGGACTGCATTCCCAAAGCAAATGCTTATCTCTGAAATAACAATAATGCCATACATTTTATTCTAAAACAATACTTTTAGCCATGAACCTCTAACAGATGATGATAGAAAGTGGAGCTCTTTTTCTTTTGGTAGAGCGGCAGTTGTGTAGTGGGGGAGAAATGATTTTGGCCCAATCTCGCTTCATCAGCACTGTGATTCTTTTCACTTTCATGTTTCCATAGATTTTCCATGAGAGCACTTTCATGTGTTTCACAGAAATATGGTTACATGAAACTACAGTTATGATCGATGGCTTTCACTTGATTTGCCAGATGAAATAAAGAGCGCAGGGATGTCACATTACCAGAAATTCTGCAGGCTGCACAAATACCTTAAAATTACATTTTCTTCAACACCCAATTCCAAGCTATGGGTAAAAAAAATCCCCCCTAAAATCATCAAGTTAAACATATTTATTAAAAAAAAATTAACACTTTATAATTTCGTTGTACATGTAGAATGATAATAAAAGCCTATTCTATATTGCTATTCTATAATAATGTCACACTGTTAGGCATTATTAAGGTATTAGTAAGTCCTTTATTCATCATTTATTACACTTTATTCTGCCTTAGGATGTAAATTGCTTATTATTGATTAGTAAGCGCGTTCATGTATCATTTATATAGACTAGTCGGTTAGTTTCTTTTTCCTCGTTTTACTCGAATAACAAATTAGTTACCAGAAATTTTCTTTGTAGCTTTTCTTAAGTAAATTTACTACAATGTTGAGGCACATTGTCCTCCTATTGCAACTTCTACAAATTCATGGAAATCCAGTTTTCCCTCACCGATACATTCAAATCCCGTTCAAAAGTAGCTGATTGGTGTCTTAGTTGTAATACTGTTAGATGATAAAGATAGTAATCTGATCATTTTTCTCACTACTGTATGTGTACATTTACTGGTAAGCCAAAATGGTTAATTTGATTTTATTTATAATATCAAATGCATCAAACAACTGGTGCTTATACATGAAGAGTGCACGTTAATACACACTAAATAGTAAATGATTAGATATATGCGTAACCCTACAGTGTACACTTTCTCATGTTCATGCACTCATATTGAAAGCTAGACGGTGAATAGTGATCTGCCATTCTGTTTTCGTGCTCTGTGTGTTTTAAAGTCTCAGGCAGAAGGCAGAAATTTTAGCTTGATGTTGTGCAGCGTGCTTCTCCAATCAGGACCTTTGTCTTGCGTTTCTGGATCACAGCTACCAGCTGTTAAGCGCTTTCGCTTGAACTGTAGTCATTTCCTGCCAAAGTTGAAGAAGAACAGCAAGTGAAAGGTTCACTCTGACCCAAGAGAAAGAAGGAATGCTCAGTTCAAGGGTTCAGTGGCTGAAGTTTCTTTTCAGGTACTTAAACAGTAAACTGATATGTCGAAGAAATATAGTTACTCTGAAATAATCTATAGTGCTTTGGCCCTTTCATCAAATGTGCTGCATGTAATATATGTCAAGCATAAGTTTTTTTTTCTTGTTTAGGAAATATAGTATTTTGAAATTGAAAGTTGAGATGAGTAACTGCATCGACTTGCTTTTAATATTAAATTGTAGTGTTTGTTCTGGCAACAGGTTTGATGGTGCTATTTTTTTTATTATTAAGCATTTTGCTTGTACTTGTATCGTTAGACAGAAAATAAGAAGCACTTCAGTGTAATGCAATCCACTACATCCACAAAATACAGGTTTAGCAAAGATTTAAATTCATTCCCTGTGACAGCGGCGATCAAGATCTATTATATTACATCGTGTGTAGTCACAGTCTATTTTTGCATCTTATTGCTTATAACTTTTGTGAAACTGAGAATATGTCACAATATTTGATACAGAAGATATTGTTGTAAATTGTATTAGATGCTAACAAAAAACCTTCTTTTATATTCCTTTCAATGTTTAAAAAATGGTTTTGATTCAACAAAAATGATGAAAGAGGCCCGTCACTGACATACTGCATAGTGTTTGTTACTAAAACCCCTTATTAACCCTTTAAGACCTACCATAGAACCAAGGCCGCCAGAGCTTACTTTATATTCTTACATGCTGTAGTGCCATTTTTGGGAGCATTTCAAGTTGCTATACATCAATACAACTGTTATAGCCCATATTTTAATAATATGTATGCATTAAGTCCATAGTAACTACATAAATTGCAAAAGTGCAATAAACTACAAAAAAATTGAAAATTGTTTTTCTGGGTTTTTTTTTTACAAATTTAAGAGGTTTATCCCTCAAAACTTTAAATACAAAAGAGTTGCAAAAAAATAGTTTACAACAACAGGAAATTTATTTTGAGTGTCTTCATAGTTTTATTTTTGAGATACACCAATTTTTATATACTGCAGGAAAAACGAAAAACAATCCTATGATGCAAAATTTGCAAAGAAAAAAGCATGTGCATCAAAATAAACTATTTTAAGCAGTGCAATTTCTAAGCATCCCAGCAACAATAAGCTTTTAAGGCCTACAAGTAAAAAACTACATTTTCTGCGAAAATGACATCACTTCCGGTTTCGGGCAGGTAATGGCGGACATGCGATCGTTAGCGCTGATGTCTGTTTCAATGTGGGAAGTGTTACAAACAGCTGATCGGATCGGCAAAGCGTGTTTCTGGAATATTATGTTTTTGTTCCTCCGGTTTCATATGCAAAAAAAAATATTGCGCTAGCTTACGCAGTTCCGGTTCTACAGGGATAACGGAGCGTGCCCGCTCCAACCGGCTTTAAAGGGTTAAGAAGGGTTAACACAATATTTTGTTTTAATTTCAATTAAATTTTAATTTCAGTTTAAATGTGCACGTTTAAGAAAGGGTAAGAATGTTGAAGAAACTCTACTATAATTATTCAATGCAAAATATGGAGTCTTTATCAGTCTACATCCAAGTAAGAAGATGGTAAAAATCATGCTACTTCTGTGTTGGTATTGCTTAAATATTTTTAGTGTTTAGTGTCAGAAATTAAATAAGGACTATGAATAAAGCTACCCTTCAAATAATATAATCATGGCAACACTTTTTTTGTTTTACAAAATTAAGGCTCAAAACCCAGGAGGTCTTAAAATTTTCAGTAGTCTCATGCAAGTTTGTCAAACAATCAGCTCTAATCTGTTGATTTGGGTTTTTGTTTTTTTGTTTTTTACATGAATTTTTACAGTATTTTCCAGGTTCCATGTTATTTTATTGTCCCTGAGCTTATAATATACCTATTTAAAGTTAATCTTTTCCACTTTTAAAGGGCTCCAGTGCCACATTTTGGCACATGAGTGGTCAGTGGTGAACTACATCATTTCAATACTCACTCCACAGTTTGAGTCACAGACGTGAAAGATTTTTATATGTATTTTCTTTTTATTATTATTAATTTAAAGTAAGTTGTATTTACATTAAAATGACTTGGTTAGGGCTAGGGTGTACTGTAAAAACAACTCAGTTAAGTTCAGACAAGAAAAACTTCTTGATTACACTGAGAAAAGGATCAACCTTTAGGTTAAAATACAACAGTTGCCATTTCTTTTCAGTCTCTGTTTTACTGGTTGCCAGAGTAATGTGTCTCTTCAGATGTGTACTTTCCACTGAAATACACTTTTAGAGTTTTAAAAGGGCAAAAAGTGACATTTGTGTCCATCAACACAAAAACATAGACTGTTTTTTGTTAGTATTTCACATTTCATTCACCTTTAGAGTGTTTTTGTTAAAAGTTAGTATTAAATATGATTAGTTATTACTAATAAAAGAATATCTGATAAAAGAGTAAGCAAACAAGATTAATCATCTGGCCAAGCATTCAGTGTCTATGAAACCTGAACCTATAGAATTATCTCCAGAATTAGGAATGTTGGTCACTGGTTGCTAGGTAACCAGTCATTTTGTTGGACCTGTATCTCTGACAGGTTTCCTATGAGACCAATCAGAGCTCTGGTTAGCTCCGTAAGAAGCATTTCCACTTACATCCTACCTGAAAGTACATGATCTGTCCCAAATAATTGCCTCTGAAAAGAATCAGACAGGGGAAGAGAAAGTAAAAAGACAAAGGAATGACACATCCAGAGAAGAAGGCGAAAGGGGAAAAAAGGAAAAATCTGAGTGCACAGTCACATGCAATACAAGAATAACGCAATGCGCTGCAATGAATATTTTAAAACTCTTACATGTGCAATTCCCCTGAATGACTCTGATTAAACGTGTAAGATTAGGAATATTAAGAGACATCATGATTTGAAATAGCTCCGGTTAATGGTTTATATGCCACAGGCTATCTTTAAGAGTTTAACCATTTTTTTCTCTGGTGAAACCTCCTACATAATGACTTGCATAATGTCAAATCAGTGACAACTCCTTATCTAACACGGTTAGATTAGGCAAGGTAAGGCAAGTTTATTTATAGAGCACAATTCAACAACAAGATGATTCAAAGTGCTTTACAGAGACATTAAAAACAAAAACAAATAAAAAGCATGATTTAAAATTGATTAAAAAAAACAGTAGATAAAATCAGAACAGTAGATAAAATCAGTAGTTAAAATGTAAGTTTTGAAATTTAAGCTTAAAAGTGTGTATTTGGTGTTTTATTCAAATGCAGCTGAGAATAGGTGAGTCTTCAACCTGGATTTAAATAAACTGAGTGTTTCAGCTGATCTGAGGCTGTAATCTGAGATTAAAGTACATTTAGCCATCTTCACCTATGAGATCTATTTATTTTTTCTGTAATTGCAGAAAACAAGGTTTATTTTGAGATATGGGAACTGTAAGGGCAACAGTATGCTGTGCATCTTCACTCTAAATACATTTCTAGAACTTAACACAAACTCAAGATTACCTTATTTCTTATAATCACCGTGCTTCAGCCTGGGATATGTTGGGTTGTTTTTTTTTTTTGGTTTTTTTTTTAATCCGTTGCAGAGCCATAATGCTTTTGGTGCTAATAAGCATGTAAATGTCCTCATGTTGAACCAGGATCACTAGACTCTCTGAAATAGAAACCTTGTGTTGTGCTGCAATAGCTCGGGCCTTGTATTGAAACTGCATGGCCATAATTTTTATAGTATAGCATAATTAGTCACAGGTGTCTCTGTGTTGCATGTAGATCCCTTAAGAACTGAAAAAAAAGGGATTCTGTGATGGATTTGTAAACTAATCAGTTTGAAACATCGGGAAAACTCAAGAGAACTCATTAAGGTGTCTTAGATATTCACTTCTGTCCATAACATATGCACTACGGGGCTTTAGTTGACTTTTACTGGTACACATAAAATACAAAACTATTGAGAATATAAATGGGTCTAGCATGAAAATGCATTGGAAAGAGGAAGACGGTCAACGAAGAAGAGATGGCGGATGCAAGACAGAGAAAAAGAAAGAAAAAAGTGAATGAGAAAGCAATGACAGTGTAAATCTCTCTGCTGAGCATGTATTCTCCTCCAGAATCGAAATAGAAAAATGCATTTTCATGATTCATGGTGGGCATTTCCACTTATGGTCTGCAAATCATTAGAGCACCAGACATCATATTTCTATGGCCTAAATGGCAGTTGAATTGCTCAAATGTACAAAGAAGGAAAAAAAGTACTCAATGACAGGAAGAGTCATATAAAGGTTATAAGAGGAAATAGGCAAGGATGGATGGATGAGTCAGTACGTAAAGTCTTGATTTGACGGCTGGTCCCTGTCTGGCAACATGTAAATTCAGTATATTGTAACCTTATCATCTGGACCCCTGTGCCATAGAAATTTTGTTGGTGGAACAACCTGTGAAGCATCTAAGACGTGCGAAAAATGGCTGGCAATTACTTAAAAAAAATGTGTGAAAATAAAGCAAAGGTTGGACATGCTAAATATATATATAGTCCCAATCAAAAGACAACTTGACCTTCAACAACTCGACCACGTTCAAAAAAGGAACATTTTTTTTTCCTTTGCCATCAGAACGTCATGACAGTGTGACTGCCTGACAGAAAATGATACTGAATCCACATTTTTGCACAGATTTGGCCTTTTAAAGGCATGTGGTCCTAAACTTTTGTTTAGTTGTAAAACAGCCTGTTTCAGTTTAAGTGTTGTTTTCAATAAATTGCATGATCAAAAAAATATTTTTTCCTCACTCCCATTTCTTCTTGTTGCATGGTGAAGTTCTACTTGGAACCTTGTTAAGGTCCAACCATGCAACATATGAATTTTTGCCATTTTTGAAGTTGTCTTAAACCTTTGATTTGGACTGTATTTAATTTTGTATTTGTTGTCAAGTCATTTAGTTATGTAGTTAAATA
>NW_024582395.1:1424995-1472699 GCF_018398535.1 Haplochromis burtoni
TATATGTATATATATAATGAAATAAATATAGAAATAAAAGTTGATAATAATGCTTTAGAGAAAAATACATTTTAGAAAATAAAGAACAGCTAATTGGGATAAAAGGAAATAAAATAATAACCCAAACAGCAATACATATGTAATAAATAAAATAGATAGTTTATTTGTATTTTATTTGTTACATATGCATCAAATATGTAACAAATAAACGAACAAAATCATTCATTTTGTTGATTACATTTTATTATTTTTGAAAGTTTGAATTTGTCGTGCTTATACTTGAGCAATTGTCCCATTTTTGAAATGATTCCATCTGTGATGATGTTTTGCCACCACAACATATATGGAAAACAGTTTAGTAAAGTGAATGTAATTTCTTTTCGAGACAGGGTGGACCTCTGGAAACAGCATGCTTTAATGGAGGCGTGTGTTGTATTTGATTAAGCTACATTTCGGTTTGGTTTAGCATTTCAGAAACATGATTTAAAAGTAGAATGTGGGTGGGAGCGGGGATTTACTGTAGTTGGAGTAAAATTCAGCAACAACTTAGTGTTTCAGTTTGGATTTCTTCTCATGTCATAGGCTCGAACTATGCTGCGGTTACATCCAGTGAGTCACTCCAAGCTGCCACGTCAGCACAATATTTTACTCAAATTCCCGGTAAAGTAACATTAGGAAACACACAAGCTGTAACCACAGGCACATTGGAGGAACAGAAAAACACATTAATAGCTTAATTCCAACAGATGGTCATATATACTAAGCGGGTGGGTGAAGAAGAAAGAGAGGAAGACGAAAAAAGGGAGGAAACATTACAGAGGGCTACAGCTGACAACAAAAGGGGTGCCTCAATTCTACTTCCAAAATAAACGTATTCAAACTGTTGCAATGTAATTTTTGTTTTCAAAGATGTGTAAAAAAGTGAGCCAAATGAAAAATATTTAATACTGTATACCCAGGTCCAAAAATGTTGGGACACAGTGTAAAATGTAAATGTAAACTGAAAGCCATATTTTATTCACAGCAGAACAGAGAAAATATCAAATGTTTAAACTGAGAAATTGTATCATTTTAAGAAAAATATTAGCTCATTTTGAATTTGATGGGAGCAACACATGTCAAAAAAGTTGGGACAAGGCCATGTTTACTACTGTGGAGTATCTCCTCTTCCTTTAACTATAGTCAAAGAATCTAAGAACTGAGGAGACAAGTTCACAGAGAGATGAAGATTGTTCATGCGTAATATAGGATTCTAGCTGCCCAGCAGTCCTGGACCTTCTTTGTTCTCCAGCATCCACACTCTTCTCCTATGTAGCTAAAAGGCTGAACAATGTTCACATATAGCTTTTTCTTCACATCAGAACTTTAACCTGTATTTGTGGATGGTAAAATAAAGTGTGTTCAGAGACTGTGACTTCTGGAAGTGTTTCTGATCCCGTGCAGTGATTTCCAAGACAGAATCATACCTGTACTTATTACAAAACTGCCCGAGGGACCGAAGATTGCAGGCATCCAATACTGATTTTTGACCTTGTCCCATACACACAAAGATTTCTCCAGATTCTCCTTTTTTTGATGACTTTATGTACTGTAAATGATAAGGTATTCAAAGTCTTCACAATTTTACACTGAGAAATATTATTTTGAAAGTGTTCCATAATTTGTAAATACGTTTTTTTGCAGACTGGTGAACCTCTGAGAAGCTTTGGCTCTCTAAGCTGTGCATTTTATACACATATATGTGTTACTGCCTGTTGCCAGTTAGCCCCAAGTGTTTCTCCAGCTGTTTTGTTTCAGTATTGCTCAGATTCCCAGCATTTGCTAACCTTGTCTTAACTGTTTTATGACGTACTGCTGCAAATGAAATTATGTTATTTTATTTTCAATGGAATAGTAAAATGTCATTTAAATCCTTTAATGCATTTTCTATGTTCTTTGTGAGGTTCTAAGATTTGAAAATCATATTATACATACATACATTATCATTTGTTCTAATCCCAAGGTTGTAAGGATTAAATTTATGCCTGAGCAACTGTGAAAGTATAGTGATCAAATACGTTGAATTATACCTGGACATAAAAATTTAATATTTGCAGATTCCACATATGCCAACATAGGGACTTTATTTATTTTTCTATTTTTGATTTATTTGTTTACTGATATGTCAGTCAGACATGGGACTTTATTGACAACCTAATGAAAAATGGTTCTACATTACAAGAATTCGCCGAAAGGAAAGATTCAATGATCCTTAAAGGTCTTTACACCACACTCATAAATTCTGATGCACAGTATGCACACACACAAACAAACAAATGCAGAAAAAAGGGCACTGTTACAAATGGACTTTGTCAGCCTCTAAACATTTTTGAAAAATTAGGGTTAATTGTAGTGCAACATCATTAGATTTATAATAGGAATTTGCATATTTCATTAAGGCTTCTTGCTTGTACTCTGTAACTTACATGACAGTTTCAAAAAGCTGCCTATTACACTGACAGGATCCATTGGTTGGTGACTGTTTGGGACATTTTGTATCTTCAGGACTGGAGTTTAATTGAGCTGTGATTGCTCCCACAGAGTACACAGGAATGGCAAGGTCAGGATGCTAATACACACACAAAATTTAGCATATAAAGTGAAACATGAAACAAATTTTCTAAAAATACACTCTTGCTATGATAACCCACAATTAAGGTGTGAATTAAGCCTTAAATACACTTTGCTTTTTGTGTTTCTTGGCTTGTTTTTAAATTCTTGTTGGGCATCCTGTCATGATTCGACTGTGTGGCAGGCAGGAGAGGACCCAAACGCAAACTCACGGAGACAAAACGTAAACTCAAAAACACAGCTTTAATGCTGGCAAAAGGTGAAACACAAAAACAGTACTAAACTAAACTGGGAAAGCTAAACATAAAGTATATCAGGAAACACGGGGAGAATCACACACAGCATGAGGGAGACTACGACACTGACAAAGAGAAACACAGAGCCTAAATACACAGAGGGATAACAAGGGAATGAGACACAGAAGGGGAGCACAGCTGGGAGTAATCAGGCTGGACGAGACAGACGCAAAACTAGAAACACTCACATGAGGCATGGACCTTCAAAGTAAAACAGGAAACACACTGACTGAGTTCTAAAACACGCAAACTTAACAGCAACTGGGGAGACAGAACATAGGAACCTGAAACATGGTACAAAACATCAGTGGACATAACATGGAACACAGGGAAGCCATATAACAAAGCCAAAGAGCTAAACCTAAGATAACCATAACTGAGATCCAGGGAAACAAGAAACAGTACATCAAAGGACTCAAAACATAAACCATGATATAAAAGCACAGGATCTCTTCCAAATAAAATAGGAAACATAATGAGACGCAGACATGACAACCAGAACTTGACAAGGTAAGACACAGACATGAAACACATGCAGAGCAGGGGAGACTTAACATGGGTTGGAAACACAAGGAACTAATAAGCAAATGAACATAGGAGACCTAAAGAGCTTAAACATACTATAAACATCAAAATGAACTAAAACTCAAAACACTGGGTCCTAAGACCCAGGATCGTGACACATCCTTTCAAAACCTAAAGAATCGGCCAACTGCATCTTATACCAAGAGTTCGTGATTGAAGTATGCATGATTTTTCACTTAAGAAATAGGCTGTGTCAGTGAAATACACAGCTGACTGTAAACTTGGCTGCAGCGATTCACCATTGGTCTTGAACCGCTCATTTATCTAGATTTATATTAAATGCAGATGATAACTTTTAACGTTACTTCACATAGTTTTTCTTGTGCTTATGTGTCCCTTAAATGCTGAGGTGATGGACGACACACTACAAACTACTACTAAAGCATTGCTGTTACATCCACTGAATATGTGTGTGTGTGTGTGTGTCACTGCTAATAAACGACAAGTCAGCCTGAGAAGAGGAGCTAATGTTTACTAAGCCAGCCACTGCTAAATATTCCATCAGAAACTTGACTTTTATCCATCGCTTGCTTTGACATAACCACAGGTTATGTCCAAAATTTAGCTTTCAAAACAAATTTACATTGGGCAGTAATATGTTTGCACACAGTTTTGATTTTATCAGCAGTCAACTGATGAGCTGCTGAACACACGTACACACACACAAAGATGGGCTCAGCCTGCAGTTCACTGAGCACAGTGCACACAGATTTCAGACATTTTTTAGGTGGTTTCAAAATTAGATGTCTTTGCAAATTGCCATTTATTGTATAAGGGAGAAGGGTTGCAGGGGAAGGTCACTGATGCTGCTATGTTTTGTGTTGCTGAGTAAAATTTGTCAGCCCTTGGGGCCCCCTAATAATTTGGGGCAGCGGTTGGCTATCCTGCCTGTTTGTCTTTGTTGGGTCTCAGGTAGCACACCTACTAAGTGTAAAGTAGATCAGATAAATACAAACACATTCAGAGAGAGCAATGTAAGAGACTCAGCTGTAATTAGTGGACAGCAGGATCTGATATAACACTCAGATCCTAGCAGAGATCTTAGAAGGGCAGCCTGGTGCTGGAATAGTTAGCACAGGAGCGCCTCACAGGCAGGATGTGCAGATCTCTCTGTGCTTGTTCTTCCTGTGCTTGTCTCTGGCTTTCTCCCACAGTGGAAAAAAAACATGTGAGGTAGATAAGGTGCTTTAAGTGTAGAGAGAGAGCGAGAGAGCACAAGATCCGTGCCCCTAAGACAATCCAGCACATAACAGCAGGGTGCAAGATGCTAGCAGGCAGGGCATACATGGAATGCCATAACCAAGTGGCCGGCATCCCGCAGGCGAATAGGAACCATGAAGAGGCCGCTAGGAAAGCTGCAACCACCAAGTACCTGCAGAGGGTCAGGCAAGTCCTGAGGAGTCAGCTGAACGGTAAGAACAAGCTCCAGGCTATCAACACTTACGCCCTGCCCGTGATCAGGTACCCAGCTAATAAGTTGGCCAAAGGAGGAGATAAAAGCCACTGACATCAAGACAAGAAAGCTCCTTACCATGCATGGAGGGTTTCACCTCAAGTCCAGCACCCTGAGGCTGTACGCTAAGCGGAAGGAAGGGGGCCAGGGACTGGTGAGTGTCAGCACCGCAGTCCAGGATGAGACAACGAACATCCAAGAATACATTGGGAAGATGGCCCCAACTGACCGAGTGCTCAGTGAATACCTCAGGCAGCAGAAACCCAAGAAAGAGGAGGGAGACGAGGAACCATCATGGAAGGACAGGCCCCTGCACGGTATGTACCACCGGCAGATAGAGGAGGTGGCTGATATCCAGAAATCCTACCAGTGGCTGGACAAAGCTGGACTGAAAGACAGCACAGAGGCACTAATCATGGCAGCACAAGAACAAGCTCTGAGCACAAGATCCATAGAGGCTGGGGTCTATCACACCAGGCAAGACCCCAGGTGCAGGCTGTGTAAAGATGCCCCAGAGACAATCCAGCTTTGCACTAGGATGTTGTCGGAGTAAATGTGCAGTCATATTAATTTTGCTCCCACTAGTGCTGTCAGCGTTAATCTCGTTGAAATGACGTTAACGCCACAACACGGCAAATCTTCGCTAACGAGCTACCGTGGATCGCCCCGTGTGCGGGGCTGGACGGCCAACACGTTAACGAGCTAACTGCGCTAACGCACTAGTTCCCACCAATGTAATTGAGCATTGCGTGGCACATCCAGCATAATATTTTACTTTTGTCCATGACATAGTTCCAAAGGCCAGATCTGAATGAGGGTGGGGGAGGTTCAATTTGCCATGTTGCAAGGAGAGATTAACTTCTGTCTCGCTAGCTTGCCCTGCGCTCAGTGAATCTGCGTTCGACTACTCCGCCTAGGCTGCACTGTCGAGTGCAGATCCACTGAGCGCTCAACACAGACAGCATCGTCAGAAGGAAAGTTGATAAAATAAATAAAAAAATTTGTATTGTTCGATATATATGCGTACCGAACCGAAAGCACCGTATCGAACGGTTCAATATCGATACTTGTATCGTTGCACCCCTAGTGTGTGTGTGTGTATGTATATATATATATATATATATATATATATATATATATGTGCAGACAGTGCATTTCTTTGCACTGTCTGCTTCCCTTTTCTATGTATGAACTGCAGACCTGTAGTGTTTAGTGATGTTTATAAACCTACTTATGTGATGGCCTCATCTCAGTTGTCTCATCTCTCCATCTAAGCTGCTGCGTTAGAGCAGAGTTGCAACCCCAGCACTTATGGCTCACAGTTGTGTCCTAGCTCTCAGTTGTCTTCTACCACTCCTACTTATAAAAATGCAGGTTCTCTTCCTCCTGTCTCAAGAGGCCCTTTTCTCTACGCCTCAGCTGCCTGTTCTGTGTGATTGTGATCTTCATGGCTTTGGTGGTGCCCCCCTCTTTCTGAGGAGTTTTATCATCCCCCGCACATACTGTGTCCCCGGCTGCATATTCAGGTGGCTGACTTGTTACTGTTTCCCTCAGGGCGATGTCTATCAGATTGAGATGGACAACACAGAGAGGTGCACACATGGTGAAAGTCACATTCTCATGGAGATTTGTGTGTGTGTGTGTGTGTGTGTGTGTGTGTGTGTGTGTGTGTGTGTGTGTGTGTGGGGGGGTTTTTTTTTTAAAGTTATCAGTCTTTTACAGTTACACTGAAACTAGCAGAGGTACAGAGGTGAATCTGAGTCAGTTATTATAAAATAACCACAGAGAGGAGCTTGTTTAATTCCCTGCTTAATAGCTGTTTTAGCTTTTGTGCACGTCGCCGAGATTTCTACCTAGGCTAGAGAAGGCAGAGAGTAAAAGTTACAGCCTCCCAGAGTAGCATTATAACAGTGTTCCTGTTAGAAACCTGCTCAGCAGGGGGTAAAAAAATGACTACTGCAGTAATAATATAACACTAGGAAAAAAAATCTGTGCAAACAAACAAAAAAAAGAAAAAAAAAAGAATTGGTGTATGAGAGAGGGCGGGACAGACAGCTAATACCTGCCAAAACTGAAATGTGTTCAGAAATTTTACAAGGAGCAGGGTCTGTTCATCTGCGGATTCTTTAGAGCTTCTAGCCTTCTATTGTAAGGTGGCTCTCTGTGTTGACTGTTGTGGGAGAGTATAATAAACTGTGCAGGGATTTACTCACATAGGTTGGCAGTGATAGTCAGCATCCTGCAAAGAGCACAGACTAATATCCCACAACATGGGAAACGCCCCAGTACACCAACAGAAACAAAACCTAGGCAGCTGTAGTCAGTTTTTTTGTTTTGTTTTGTTGGTTTTTTACCAAAGACCAGCTAGAGATAGTTGTAACACAGCTAAATTGGCTGATGCATTATAACTCTAGTCAGTATGCACTATATGGTTTTTGTCTGTTTCAGAATCAGACTGCAAATAAGTGGACAATAGAGTGACTAATCAAAAGCATCAAATTGGCCAATGGCCAGTAACTGGATTCATCCATCCAAACAGTAGTACTTCATTTGATTTGTTTTACTGAAGTACCCTCGGTTAAATTCAAGCTGTAGCTATAACTGCCAGTGGGCCATGTCACTCGTGGCTGAAAAGGAATCAACACTAACTCCCTTCGACTTGCCGTGATTATAAGCACTCATAGATTTTTATTACAGTACAGTGGAGAATGTCAAAATTCAGACATCTGTCTCAGTGTTTTTCTTTTAGAAGTTTAGTAAGAGGGCAATTGAGAGAGATCTGTGAGGTGGTAGTTGTGCAATAAGAGTATGTAGCATTAACCCAGGGGTTAACTATCCTACTGCTAATTTGGGGTATACTTGTAGAAATAATAGCTGGGGAACTTTGTTCCAGCCCTTCAGCCCCAAAGGATGAAGAAGTGGTTTGTTGGTTTGAGGCCATGTAATAGCACCTCTTTTTGTTTCTCTCTTAGAATCCTTTTTTAAACACCACCATATTATTAATGCACACAATTGTAACACGTTTTTAAACACAACATTCAGAACTCTGATTTGTTCCTTTTCTATCCACGAGTTAGACCCGAGTGTGTGTCTGAGGGTGAGCTCATTCACTAGCAGTGTGTGCACAATCTCAGCCATCAGAATTCATTCTGTGCAGTGGTGCGTCCTGCCTATTTCAGAGTTCTGTGTATTTCTTGAACATGATAAGACGGGGGGTGGGAAGCCACCAAAGTTGGAAGCAGGCTGTTGGCTACCCTTCCAATGAGATTATTAGAAATGGTATTCATATTTTGTGTGAATTTTTAAAATGTATTTCAAAATCAGTGGTTGAAGGTGATTTAGCAAGTCACTCACTGAGGCTATATCAGAAAAGTCTTGGTGGTTTTTAGCCTATATTAGCAATCTAGGATTACATGAGAACTGGAATTACACTGACTACAATGCAGGGATGCAGAAGTGGGTATATGGATAGATTTTGTCATGACTCGGGAGATTAAATAATATGTTTTTTGTTTATAAGTTGATCAGAGAGTAGGAGTGAAACAAGTGACATTTGTCTATGTTTTGCATATGTATATGATCTGTTTGTATATGTGTGTGTGCATGTTTGTGTGGGTATGACTGATCCATAACCACACAGCTCTCTCCGTCACAGATGGTGCAAATATGGATGCCAGCATGATGAGTCTTCCAACCCCAGTGGGGGCCAGAATGATTGTCTGAGATCTTGGAAAAAGCTAGAAGACAGAATGAGGCACAAATTAGACTTGTTAACGAAGGACAATGAGTCTGACATGCAGCTGTCTAATCTCATATTTTTGAGGCATGCAGAGAACATTCAGAGGAGAGCTGTCTCTCAAATAGAGGCCAAGAACATGTTCCGTTGTAGCAAAAGGCACTTGTCGAGCCATGTTCTGTCTGAAGATCTGGCAAGAGATGTCACATATTACACAATTGCGGGAAGCATTTTATTTCTTCAGTCATTTCTGAATTTTAAAAACATAAACCATAAATACCAGACACTTTGCTTCTGATCTAAAAAGTTCCACCTGCTTTTAGAGAGCAGAAAATAAGTGGTAGTACTTTAGAAACGGACTAATATATATTTATAACTGTTGTCAAGCAAGAGCAAAATAAAACCTCTTAGAACAAAACCTTAATATCTGCACAAGGCTAGTGCAATATTACATAACTGTGATCAGTTCAGAATAGTTAATGTGTCTTGTGATCAAAGCAATTACTGTGCGAATACTATTATAAATGCTTGTTTTGTTGAATGTCTGTTACCATTATGCATGAATGTAAAAGGTCAGCATCTTGGTTGTATTGACTTCCACAAAAGATTCACTTTGTTTATTACAGTGCAGCTTTTCACTGTCCATAACATCAGGATACAACATAAGGATAAGAAAGCAAGCCTAAAAACTTTTCATTATAGCAAAATTTGAGAATAAGATGAAATTAAGACTGCTTTCAAGGCTATCTCTCTGTTAACTTTCTGTAATCAACTTTGTTTTTTCATGCCATTTTGCATAGTGCAAAATCACTACAACAGTTATATAAAGTGCTTTATATAGTAAGGTAAAGAGAGATAAGGAGAGATACAATAGGACGACCCCTATGAGCAAGCACTTGGTGACAGTGGAGAGGATAAACTCCCCTTTAACAAGAAAAAACCCTCTGGCAGAACCAGGGTCAGGGAGTTGCAGCCATCTGCCACGACTAGTTGGGGGTGAGGGGTGGGAGACAGGACAAGAGACAAGCTATGAATGGTAAGCTGTGATTGTCCCTTTTCTTTTTGAACATCATAAACTGTTACTTGTATTGTTTGTTCTTAAGCTGCAAGGTTTCTGTCTTACAAAGTCTCCGTAATAACATAAATTGGGATCACTGAACCTTTGGTCAGGACTCTGTGCAGGCCAGTCAAGTTCTTCCATATCAGTGTCGCTCATCCATGACTTTGTCGACCTTGCTTTGTGCACTGGTGTGCAGTCATGTCGGAACAGGTTGGGGACATCCCCAATGCACAATGCAGTGAGATAAGTACCGTTCTCCTGGCAATCACCAAACCCAGACTTGTCCATTGGATTGTCAAATGGGAAATGTTCTCCAGAGAGCATGTCTGGTAACTTTATACCACTGCTCACCAAAGAAACCCATTCCATGAATTTCTCTATACACTGTTCTTGAGCTAATTTTAAGGCCACACAAGGCTGCCACTGACTCTGCAGAAAGTTGGCAACCTCTGCACATTATGCACCTCAGCATCGCTGAGTCTGCGCTGTTATTTTATTTGGCCTACCACTCAGTGTCTGAGTTTCTGTCATTCCCAAGTCACGACTGGACTTGTTACACAGGTGGCATCCTATTACTGTAACAAATATTTTGGGAGCAGTCTGCATGCCTAGGTGCTTGATTTTATACACCTGCTCCCATGGTATTGATTGGAACGCCTGAATTCAGTGATTGGGATCGATCAGTGAATACTTTTGGCAGTAAGGTGTATCATACCCGTCATGTTGAGGTTATCTCATAAACAAAATAGATCTAAAATTGATGTTGGGGATTTCTCCACACACTTTCTGGCATGTTGTTTACTATTTTTGACATCAGTGGAAGCTGAACTTTGAACTTACCATGATCTCCAGAGTCTTCAAGTGTTCATAGCCCAATAACTGAAGACATGGCTGTGAGATGTTAACATTTCAGCACAGCACTTGTAGCCAAAAGCACTTAATGTTATTTTTTCCCTTCTGTCTAGGATTACAACAGGAGTGAGAAAATTCCCTTAGATGACCTAAGAAGTCCAAGTTAAATGATTTTAATGTGGTTTTTCATAATAATTATATTATTCATATCCTTGCTCATGGAGGAGTTTCAGCCCCTCTACCACATCCTGTTGTGGTTGAGGCCAGTGGTTACACAGTCTTTGTCTATAATCATGCAGTTTGTTTCATGTCTCTTCATCATAAAATAGATCACAAATTGCCAAAAGTACAAATTAGCTGGACTGTAATAATGAATCAGGGGCATAATGAGATGCTGCAAATTGCCTTTGTGTTTCTCCCCTTTGGATCATTAGCAGCAGTCATACATGACGCCAAAGATCAGGAAACTACATATAACCGTCAAGTACATTTTAGGGCTCATTTGCACAGCATGTGAGGAATGTGAGGCTAAGAGCTTACAAGTCCAGTGATTAACGCCTGGCTCCATTTTAATTCTTCGGGAAAATGGATTACCTCAAAATAATCCCATTTATGGGCTCATAAATATCTGGACTCTGAATTTATTCGTCTTACAGCCTGCCTTTTTTCTGACATGCAAATGTTATTACACATCTGGAATTACATATTCACTAGAGAGGTGCAGATGTGCACTACACACACTCACCCACACATACACAAGCTCATAATGTTGATATTGTTCAAACAATAGCCATTGTTTTAGCATTTGAATAGGTATCTTGGAAACTGTCTCCACCAGCCAGGTCTTTTTTAATAAGGTGCAATTGGAAGCAGTGCTGGTGATTGACTCTGGCAACGTGTTCAGCCCCACTCTAATGAGCCCCATCCGTAAACCCTTCCTTTTAAACTGGGCTAGGTATCAGAGATGACCCTACAGTCCGAAGTCACATTTAATTACCACCATGACTCAGTGAACTGGACAGCCAGCTAGTCCAATCGCTTGCCTGCCTGGTCCAACCTAGAGCTACACCAGAACAGAGCAGACTTAGAGACCAAAGCTTTGACATTTTGAGAGATAGCAGCCACACAGCAGTCTGGGGTTTACACCAACTGTCTTTCTTGGCCCCGGATAGTGGGTCCTGTAATATTCAGCACATTTCCTACGTGGCTAATATCTTCTGGGCAGTGTCTGAGCCAGTAAAAATACTTTTATTTCCAGGCCCTGAAGCTGGTTTGCATCCAGGTCTGTTTGAAAACTAATGGAAAAAAAGTGAGAATATGAGGGGGTGTCTTTTTTTGTATAGAGTGATGTTTCTATTAAAATAAAGAGTTTTACTAAAGGAAAGAAAAAACAACATGACAAGCAGCGAGTGCTGTATTTACCACATCAGAGTGTTAAATAACAATAGCAACATAGTGTGGTCTTCATACCGCATATAATCTGAATTATCCCTGAGTGTAGTAAAAGCCTAGTACAATTTTGCACAGTATGGATATTGGTACGTGCACATTTAAACCAGTGTGCACATAAAAAAAATATTTACTGGTGATACCGTGTCAAAGGTTCTCACTGAAAGATATTTGCTATTACTAATCAACTGGACTGAACCAAAGTGAACCCGTCTCAGGCTGTTTCCCAGCTTGTAGCTAAATTTGGCTCTCGTTCACACTGCTGCGGTTTGCATTTTTGTGGAAGATTTTGATAGTGGACAGTTTGGGTTCTTCCAACAGTCTCTGTATATTTCCTCAAATCTACTGGTCATCAGAAAACACTTAAGCGGAGTCTGCACAGTTGTTTTTGGACACATTTGATCATCCCACATGAAAAGAGAGAGGTTTCAGTAATCAATGTCACAATGTCTGCATGTCGGGAACGGATAATCAATTTTGTCTGATGAAATGTCAGTTTATGAATTTAAAGACATTTGTTGGTGGTGGTCATATTACGTGCCTTATGATGTTTTGACGTTAGAGTACTATTCATGGAAACCAATCTCTTGCCTGCCTCGGGTCAAGATGAATGTGTTGAGAGCCACAGCACAGACCAGATTCCCCATGGTTGTTGAGCAACTGGGCCATTGTGGGCTCTGCTCTTTCTCTTTATGCCTTTTCTTTCCCCTCATCTATCGCCTCTGCTATCCCTCTCAGGGACTATTCCACCTCGAGCTCCTGGAAATCCCCCTGTCTGTTGAAAGACATCCTTCACTGGTACTCAGCAGCCATTTCAGACAGGCGAGATTCGGCCCAGACTGAATACGACAAGCATCTCAATCTTTCAGGCACCCGAAAAGGATGTCTGACTGCTTTAGGAAGGAAATACTTTGACAGGGAAAATGTTTATGCCTTGAGGACTCAAGATGTATGAGCATGGATTAGGAACAACATTTCAGGGTTTGAGCTGTCAAACTTTACAGGATCATGCTTGCCTTTCTTGACAAAATGGACATGAGATTGGCAGCATGTTTTCTTTCTAAATAACTATCCTGTTCTGTTAATGAAGAGCAACATTGTTTGGTGACAATCAACAATGCACAGGAATGCTGCAGTAAAGGAAACTGTAAAACAGCCAGAGACCAGTTATATTCAATGTGAAATATATTTCCAAATAAGTGACAATTTTATGATATAATAATGAAAGGTAACAGTATAGGGAAAAGTTTAACAGTAGAACTACTACATAGTACCCAGTTATTTAATTAGCAGCAAAAGAATTCAGCTTTCTGTGTAAGTCTGGAACTAGATTGAGGTGCAAAGCTATAACTATATTAATAATGTTATTTAAACTCCAGCTTCCCTCTATTTTACTAGGTTCAGTGTTATATGACTCTAGATACTTGTCTCCAGCCTCTAGACTGAGGTTTATGATTGTAGCTGTTGTACCCTAGAGGTATGTTTTGTCTCAGCATCTATCCCCATTTCACTTTTTAACTCTCCTCAGAAACGGGATATGTCATTTCCCTCAGTAAATCGAAGTGGAATGTTAGATTCCCCTAGAAACACATGTTTTACCTTAGCAAACCTGGCGAAGGTTATAGCTTCTTAGTCATTGTAATATTGCACTTTGTGACATTCAGGCAGACAAGAATGCAATCTTATATGCACAAGCTCTCTCTCTCTCTGTTACACACACACACACACACACACATATATGTGTATATATATATATATATATATATATTCTCACTCACACACTGTCTTGCAGAGCACAACAGCCCTCTGCTCGGCATGAGTGATATCATGTGACAGAGCTACAGGCCTTAGATGGCGCCCCATAGTGAAACTGTGAAATGTTATTATTTAGTTCCTTGCCAGTGGTCTGTGACACTATGAAGGACGGTAGGGCATACAGAGGAGGGGCCTTGGGTTAAGCAGATGGTGATAAACACCACAAAGCTCAAGTTCTGTGCTGTCACCAACTTAATTCAACTGGTGAGCTGTATTTTAATTGTGTAGTTTTATGGTTTTATTATCCTGCAATAAATTTAATTGTGCACACAGCCAGGTCTACATGCAGTGAGGTTCTTTTTAGCTGTACAATAATACTGTTTTAAAGTCGCTGTTTATTTTTTACCCCTAAAACTACTTAGGATGTTCTAAGTGACCTCTGTGGTAATTGCTCAAATAATTTCCCATTAGCCACAAATGTTTGCTTGAGTTCAATGGCCTTGACTAACTCTATTTCAAGGTGAAATTTCAGTTTGAGGACAGATAATGTCTGTGGGAGAGCACACTGACACAATTACTTTAACCATAAGGGTTGGTATAGGCTTACACTAGACCAGTGATTAAATTAATGCTTGGAGGAGGAGGGTCCAACAGCCAATTACACAAACCCTGAACCACTGGACCGCATTATCTAATGAGCACTTACTCACAAATTACACAACAAAAGAGGAGGTGAGCGGGAGGTGTGGACCATGACCCCCAACTACTGCAATTCAAGTGAAAATGGGAGATTTTCTGCAACTTGGATTTCACATCCTGACTACCACTCACAAGCATGATTGCTTCCTGTGGTTGTATGGAGCAGTTTGTTCTACCTTTCTTCTTTAATGCACACACACACCCACACACACAGACGTATACACACCGCAATGTCTAATTGATAAAGTATGGTATTCATTAAATCTTACAGGCCTTCTTTTTAGCTGCCTGGGAGGTAAAATAGCTTAACCTGTGCCCTACTCCAGACAAGCACAATTCAGGGTTCACCATAATGGAAGCAGGGCACTAGTTACAGGAGACATTTTAAGCGCACAATTTAAAGGTCTGTAACCAAATACAGTGCAAGGAAAAACTTAGCACTCTCCCATTCAAGAAGCCTAGTTCTTAAAACATTTTTAATGTTTTCAAGTAACCAACACAACAAGTGCACGTTCATTACTGAATAATTACAGTACAATTCAGAAGTCCTAAGTTACGCCTCATATCTTTATATTTTGCTTCCAAGAAGCCAGACTTTTGCAATTTTTAACATGGCCGTGAGCAAAGTTTTTCTTTAGACATTTACTCCTTTTTTTTGGTTTGTTAAGCCATTTAACATTGGCCTATGAATCACCTAACTCAAGGGATGAATCAGTGTTTTGTCTAAACATAGCAGATACCTTAGCAAAGAAACTGTTTTAAATTGTCTCTTTAGGCACTTTGTTACTAGCAGCTTGTCAAAAAACAAACAAAAGACAAAACAAAATACATTTGTTCCCATTTTTGTTGGCAGCATTTCTGTTGGCTGTTCTTCATCATGACATGGAGCGAGTTTTTAAAACATCAGAAGAAACTGCACAAGTGGAGGACAAAAGCATTTGTGTTTGTTTAAATATATATAACATTATCATCCCCACCCCTCCGAGATTGGGTACCAAGCCCACGAACAACTGGTGCATTGAAAGTGTTGAATGCGAGAGCAGCTGACTTGAACGATAGGATCAAGTCAGGTAGGATTAAAGCTGGAAACCTGGACCCTCTGTGCCCGATTATCAAGTGCTCTCTGAAAATTTACTAGAAGATGTGAATGCACCCTGCTGCGACCATCATCAAAACCAACCAGCTGATCCATGAGATGCTTGGCTATAAGATGAACAGCCACAAGGAGCAGTACCCTCCATAGAGAAAAAGACTAAAGGCAGAAAGTTAGCCAACTATCAAAGCTGCAGAAAGGTGAGATGAAGAAAAACGTCTCTAAGACGTACAGCAAGCTGTCCATAACTCAGGCCTTGAAAACAGCTAAGCTAAGTATAACAGAGAGAGCCCATGACAACAATGCTCAGTGGGTAATGGATCTAAGAGCAGACCACAGTGACCTCTCTGAACAAGATCTAGTAGCCATCGCAGTGGTAGACATCCAAGAAAGAGTCTCCAGTATCAAGAGACCCTAACATGATTCACACCTACTGGTTAAAGAAGGCGTGACTGCACTCCATGAGCGTCTGGCAGCACAAATGAGCCAGCTGCTAATGGATGAGACACACCCAGAATGGCTAACTGAAGGCTGGATAGTCCTGATCCCCGAGGATCCCCAGAAGCACATGGAAACTTCTGTCAAGCATCACAGTGCCTAAGATGAACAGGCACATGGCTCAATACATGAGCAGGCTACAGAAAGGAATTGCCAGAAACACCAGAGGGGCAAAACATCAGCTATTGGTAGATAGGGCAGTCATTCGAGAGTGTAGGACCAGACTGACCAACCCGCGCATGCCTGGATTGACTACAAGAAAGCCAATGACTCAGTGCTGCACACATGGATTCTGGAACTCTATAAGATCAACTGGACCCCTGGAGCCTTTATCAGAAATTCAATTGGGATGTAGAGAACAACACTAATGGCCAACTTCAAGTCAATAGCAGAAATCAGCATCAAGTGCAGGATTTATCAAGGAGATCCTGTGTCCCCACTGCTTTCCTGCATAGGCCTGGATCCCTTTTGCCAGATCATCAACAAGACTGGCTATGATTTCCACTGGCTAAAGAAAGAGATAAAAAGCCACTGACATCAAGAAAAGGAAGCACCTTACCATGCAGGGAGGGTTTGACTCCAAGTCCAGCATGTTGAGATTGTTCGCTAAGCAGAAGGAAGGTGGCTGAGGACTAGTTGGGAGTGTCAGGTTCGCATTCCAGGATAAAACAAGATCCATGAATACATCAAGAAGACGGTTTCTTAGTGAATACCCTAGGCAGCAGTAACCTGAGAATGAAAAGGAGCCATCATGGAAGGACATGAACATGAACAAGTATCACCGGCAGACAGGCGAAGTGAATGATATCGAGAAATCCTACCAGTGGCCGGACAAAGCTGGACTGGAAAATAGCACAGAGGCACTAATCATGGCAGCACAGCAGCAAGCTCTGAGCACAAGATCAATAAAGGCTGGAGTCTACGACAACAGGGAAGACTCCAAGTACAGGCTGTCCAAAGATGCGCCTGAGACAATCCAGCGCATAATAGCTGGGTGCAAGATGCCAGCAGTCATGGAAGGCCATAACCAAGTGGCACCAGAAGAGCAGTAACAGCAAATTCTAAATTCTGCTACTGTTCACTGAAGCCTCATCAGAAATGGACGGGTGGAATGTCAAGAAGCTAATCTTAAGAAAGGGAAAACAAGGAGAAAAATACTGGTATACCAAATTACACAAGAACTAAGAACCGAACTGAAAATCAATTCAACGGGTATTAAGAGTGGATAATACATTTAAATTTGAAACTTTTAGTTTAAATTGTTGTCAGTATTTACAGAGGAGGTCAGGAGAGAGATACAACAGTGAATGTGTATAGCCATCTGTAAAACATGGTGGTAGCTCTGTCATGGGTTGGGGCTGCATTTCAGCCAGTGGTCTTGGGGATTTTATCAAAATGAATGGATTTATTAAATCAGAAAAGTACCAGCTGATTTTGATCCACCCTGCAAACCCATCTGCAAAGCATCTGCTTGACAATGGCATATTTTTTTAGTATGACAATGATCCCAAACACGCTGCCAATGCACTAAAAGCATACCTGGGTAGAAAAACACACAAAGGAACACAATGAGTCACTGTACAAAGTGTACAGATGGTGTTAAAGAATAAGGTGGTCACACCAATTGACTTTCCAGCTTGTTACAATTGTACAAAGTCTCTTTTTCGCTTTATATAATCCATATATATTTGTAAAATTTTCCCAGTATAATGTAAAGCGGTGACTTAAGACTTGTACAGCACTGTATTTAATAAAAATATGAGGGGAACCTCTTCAGCTTACTTTTTTTTTTTTTTTTTTTTACCTTTTGCAGTGAGGCACAGCTGAGTTTCCAGACCACTGCGTTGTATATTATAGTTGGCAGGACTGACAATAAGTGATCATTGAGCTAATGATGTGCAAACCGGCTATGTCTCCTGTTAAAGTGTTTGTCTGACCTGGCTTAAGGCACTGCAGCTGCAGAGAGAAACTGTGCCAAAATACCAGTATTGAGGTTGGTGTATAAAAGACAAAGTATTGCTTCTATAAAACATAATGCCAAAAAATGCTTTCTAATTTGAACCATTTAAAACATTGGATTAGGCTACGACAATGTTATTTTCAAAACATACATGACACATTAAAGTTGGAAATTAAATGCCTTGCTTTTATTTCATAGAAAATACACAAATCTCATTTATTTACTGAGTTTATCTTTTACTTTTGCTAGCCAAATGAGAGGACTGCACTTCTAATAGACCTATTTTGTGCATGGCATTTGGACCATAACAATTTAGGATGTGAAACACAAATGGCACAATGACTGACATGTATGTGAGGGTGAATTTGTTAGTGCCCAGAGTAATGTGCGTGTTATCGATAAGCCTACAGCACAATTAAAGATTTTCCAGCCACAACACAGGGATTATACATCAGAAGGCAGACAACCCACGATAAGGACCTTATCTCATGCAGGCCATACAGTAAATGTAAAAATTATTGGCATTTATTGATTTGCTGAAGGCAAGAACAAACAGGAGAAAAATCCGAGAACGTGCTATACTATTACACACGTTACACATTGAAGATTTGGGGGAAAACAAGAAAAACACATAAGTTGCTGCTCATAAATGAGGACATATACTGTGAGGACAAGAAGCGAAAAAGAAACTCTTTTCCCCTGCTTGGTAGTGCTCTCATTTTGTGGTGATGTATTCAGCACGGTGATGTGATTGCAAAATCCCATCTCGTTCTTCCAGACCCTATAAAAAGCGAGTATGATGGCAGCAATACTGATGTGTGACTGTATGGCCCTGAGCGCACCACCAGGTGAATGTCCCAGAAAAGCCAGAAAACACAATTTTACTCTGAACTGGGGATTTTGTGGCCTGGTTCCGGGAATGGAAGCGAAAACCTACAATTTCATTCATGTCAGTGGAATTCCACACATATTTCCTTTTGATTTAAATGGCAGGCGATTGAATGAGTGGCAGCATAAAACTGAAAATTAAGCAAAATGCTTGACATTGACCTCTCTGGATATTTTTTGAGAAACGAAAGCTCCCCGTTACAGCATTTTACACTTTACCTTTGTACCTTTGGATTTTATCGCCGTTGTTTTCAAAGAAGACAAATAAAACCAGGTGATAGGAAGGAGAAAAAAAAACAGGACAGCGAGTGAATCCACAACAAAAGCTGTGCTGTGTGACCTTGAGATGAGCTGCTGGCAATGTGAATACCAGGGTCACAGGAGAAATGAGAGAACGATTGTAAATTGTCAAACGTAAATGCATTTGCGAACGTGTGCATGTTTGTGCGCCTGTGTGGAGTGTGGGGGATGGAGGGAGTTGTGGGGCTTTAGTGGTAACACTGTGAAAAAAAAAAATACTCTCCACACCTCAATTAGTGGTACTTAGCTGGGCTCTAAGAGAACCAGTCTGAAAGCAATTGAAGTGGTTCAAGCGTGAAGGAGCTAGAGGAAAATCAAAGACATTTTTAAGCAGGAGGAGCATATATCTGCTTTTATAGCCATAGCCTTACAATTTTAGCTATGGGGGGTGGTCGTGTAATGCTTTGGAGTAAACCTTGATTCCCCGAAATTGTCTGAAAGGTTTTTACGATGACATGGAAAGTAGATTCTTTCATACAAGTGTTTTCTAATGGGGCCAACATTACTGCCATGGCAACAGAAAGACCAAATATAAAATGACAAAACAATACGAGATGAATATAATTGAGATCAGGAGAGGGGAAAAAATGAAAATGTTCCCTTGGTGAAGTGTATTATCTGAAGTAAAGGACTAGTTTGTGGTCTACAGAGGGAAAGCATTCTCCCCCTAAAGAGCTTATTATCCACATATAGACATGTCACTTTGCTTCTGAATGACATAGAATATTGGGACTAGCCTTAGCAGATCTTTCTCTCTCTTGCACACACACACACACTCGCACACACACTGGTTTTAAAGCAGGCGTACTACAGTGATGGTTTCCACCACGTCTGACCACCCTACTAACTAAAGATGATGAAGTGTCGGTGGTTCTCTGCTGCGGGGAAACACATGTGCACGAGGTTGTTTATCCCGGCACATATGCATCTGTGAGTTCCGAAGTATTTATGAATCATGCCTGTTTCCTCACTATAAATAATTGCTCAGTAAAGGGGGAAGTTTGTCATGTTTTTTGTTCTTTGCTGATTTACTGACAGGTATTTAAATGGACCAGTGGCTGATGTTGGACCGAGCCAGATGTTGATCACGTGTAAGGGAACGGCTGTTTGGCTGGACAAGTTTAAATAAACTTTTAGCGCTAGGGAACAAGGCTGGCCTTGCTTTGATGAAGGACAGTGTTTGTTTTTTATCAAAAACTGGGTGTTGTTTACATTTTAATAGCCACTCTCAATGACATTTTGTAGATCAGTATCCTTTAGGGCTGGCACAAACGATTATTTTGATAGTCGACTAGTCACCAATTAATTTTGCGATTAGTCGACTAATCAGATCATGCATCCATTGGACGTAAAACGTACAGCTTATTGCACCAGCATGCATCTGCTCTTATGTAACATCATTAGCTTACAGCTTTAAGTGTTTAAAGTATGTGCTAACTAAAAATAAAGACAAGATGATAGTTTATTACATTTTAATGAAATTTGCAGATTGTTTCGGTGAAGTTTAATAAACTCCTTGCTATCTAAAATATAACAGGACACCAGAGTAAATTCTCGAGCAGCGGTCCCCAACCCCCGGGCCTCGGACTGGTACCGGTCCGTGAGTCGTTTGGTACCGGGCCGCGAGAGTTGAGGCTCAGGTGTGAAATGTATGGTTTTCAGGGTTTTTATCGGTTTTCAGCGTTATTTTGTTATCGTTTTTATCGTTAACTCGGTTTTCCTGGGTCTTTTCACGTGTGTTATGAATAAATCTTCTTTTTTTTGGTACCGGTACTAGTTTTATTTTGTTGTATTTATCCGCGACACCTTAAAGGCCGGTCCGTGAAAATATTGTCGGGCATAAACCGGTCCGTGGCACAAAAAAGGTTGGGGACCGCTTTTCTGGAGCATCTCACACTTCTGATAATCAGTTGTCTTCTTGACGTTTATTCAGCTGTGTAAAAACTATAACTTTAATCTCAGCCAAACCGATTTACTCAGGAACAAATAAAATACTAAAAAAAAGCCAAACAATAACATTTTAAGTTATCTAAGTGACTTATATATATGTTTAACCTGAGTAGCGAAAGACGGCAGTGGGTTTGAAAACGATTTGCCGGGAGTCCGGTGTTCTCACGGGCTCTAGTGAGCCTTAGCCCCCGGCTAGCTATCGAGCTAGTGGGTAACAGACGTCTCCGAAAACGTCGGAGCGCTTTTGAAAATATGTGGTGTCTTGATAAACTGAGCAGATATTTGAGGTTTACACAGCTACATTCTCGCCTGAAAATATGTTAAACGTTTATTTTGTGACCCAGAAAGAATAATAAGAGTAATATTAAAACTAACTAGCTGCCGCCATTGTTGGAAACTGAGCTGGGCTGCGCTATGAATTCTGGGACACAGCTTCTTCTTCTTCGGGGTTTAACGGCAGCTGGCATCCTTGTACATGCAGTGCTGCCATCTTCTGTTTCAGTCCGTTATTACACTCTTAAATCCTGCTATTATTCCTGCGTCTTTTGCGATCTTACAAAGCTTCAAACGACACGTCGACTATTAAATCAGTCGTCGACGATTTTGATAGTCGACGTAATCGTGACTAGTCGACTAATCGTGGCAGCCCTAGTATCCTTATTTATGTAGTTACTTATTTTGCAAGTAGCCTACTGCTGCTCAAAAGAGATCGGGGTCATATCTTTTCATTCTTTATGGCTGTTGAATCATTCAGTCTGTATACAGGAATATTCAGTTAGGCAACAGGAATAATTTGCTGCTTATTAAAAGCTCTGTATGAAGGTGAACTCAGACAAGACCTTAACCAGATTATGATCAACAGCTGTACATATAAACACAACCCTGAAGCCACATCCTCCTGAACTGGAATCTCAACACAATGGTGCGAGCATGCTTCTCAGAAAATTAAATATCAGAGGGCAGGAATGGTTTTCATTAAATCACACGGCTTATCAAAGCAACATGCTGTAAACCCAGCTTTCACGTTGCCATGTAATCATTTAAAGTGAAGGGAATCTGGATTGTGTTTCGAATCTGATATTTAATGCTTACTTGTCACCCTGGTATGTAAAGTACAAGTGAGGATTAGTGCGGCGCAGAGGTGTGATTCTATATACAGTGCTGTCATTTTTAAAAAATGTCACTCTCTGAATCGAAATGAGGCAGCGGTGTGATTTTTGTGAGTGTGTGTTTTGTTTTTATTTCTCTTTCATGTTCATTTTTTCTTTTTAAGATCTGAGTTGAATTTCAAACTGCTTGCATACAGTTTTGGGGGACATTGGATGAGACTGATCTTCGCATAAATTGTTTTACGTGAAAAAGAGCCACATTTTTGTCAGTGTCACACAGTGTCCAAATCTCACTGTGCAGTTTGCATGTTCTCCTTTCTCTACCTGGATTTCTTCCATGTGCTGGACTGGAAATCTGTTATTACTGTATTTCCCAGCCTTTAGCCCAGTGCATGGTGGAACCACTCCATGGCACTTGTGAAATTCAATAAGTGGGTGTAAAAAATGGATGATTGAATAATTAATTTCGCTGCACGTAGAATGCCAAGCATGAACGCAATTTGTGAATATATTACTCACTTTTTATTCTTCCTCTCTCTCCGTTGCAACCTTTTTTTTTGTCTTTGGTTGTCTCTGGCTTGTTCAGTTTAGTTGAGTCATCAGTTTTCATTAGGAGATTCTCCACTTGTTTTATTGGAAATGTTGCATGGATAATGGGCATTATTCGAAGACTGAAGGGTACATTGCTGTAAGTAGCTACAACAGATAGAAATAAATGAGCTGAAAATGCCATTATCAAGAGGAAGAGATTAAAATCCTTATCCTTAACTTTTAGGCCCAAAATAAAGCAGGGGGAAAAAGCACATGATGTGACATTATTTCTTTTTTAAGGATTTAGTAATGGTGCACATAAACTGATTATTTTTCTGTAATCCTTTCAGGATTAAGGCTCTTTTAAGACTTGACTGTTTGTGATTATACCCCACGCAGTTGGCTCTGCCTTGCTCAGCCCAGAACATGTGTTTAAACACTTCATTGAGCATTTCCATGCTCGCTCTGGCTTCCAAGATGAACTGCGATTCTGGTTTTTTAATGTCCCCCAATAAAAATTCACAGTAGTGCATATATATCAAATGCTGGTGTATGTGATGTGTGCCACAGCACTGTGGTAACATCCAAAGAGAGCTTTTTTTTTCTTCTTTTTTGGGGGGGGTTTGACATTAAACTTCCCATTCAATCCCTCCCAGGTGACCTAGAACTCAGTGAATTTTTTTGCTAATACCCACCAAGGGAAAACCTACCATATAATATAAGGTGGGGGGCACACATGCACATCTTTCTCTCTGTTCTGCTTTTACTGTCTTCTTGCGCTCATGTATCTGCATCACCATATTCATGTTCATTGATTTGGCAATATTAACATGATGTGTGTAATAGAAAAATCAAAGCTATCTAATAAAAACAGCCCAATGATACAAGTCTGATCAATACTGTCGAGACAGTGGGATCACATAGAACCCCTAAAAGTCAACAGCTTTAATGGTATTTTGGGATAAATAACATCTGAAGGCACATTTGCCTTCCACATGTGGGTTTGATTCACCATCATTACACTGTTCATCCAGACATTTTAATGCACTGATTAAACTTGACACACAGTACATTATGAATCAGAAGTCCTTTTCTGTTCTGCTTCACTGGAGTGTTACAGGTAGAGCATTGTAGTCATAAGTAAAAAGAACTTGCAATTAAACTGACACTCTATGTATTTTTTTTTCCTTTGTCACATGAGCAATATATAATAGGGTAAATGAGTATCACTGTGTGGGGGTAAAATAAGGGGAAATCAATAGGACCATTATAATTCAAGGAATGAGTATTATTTAGAGGAAGAGATGAATATAAATCATCTACCCTCGGGGACCAAAGCCAGATGATATCATTAAGAGCCTGTTGACATCAAGTATTGGCTTCAGCAATATAAAAGCAAGTTTAGTAGGAGGAACTGCCACCGTTCATTTAATTAGTGTATTTCCATTTATTTAATGAGGGAATATAACGTACATTTCAGTATTGGTCTTTCTCAGATAAACGATTTTTTTTCCCCATTTTGCCAGATTATCATCATTAGTATGGTACCTGTTGCATAAAACTGCACAATTGGTGAATAGATTTAATCACTGAAAAGTTCAACTTAGATATAGAGAGCAAATATCAGCATGGATCCTGATTAAGTTTGACCAGTGCAAAGCCATAATGTCTCATCTTTTACATAATCCACAACAGCTCGCAGGAGAGCACAAAGCTCATGCAATGACAAAGAGCCAGTTTAATTTCACTGAACATGGAGGGTGATACTGATTCAATTGAACTACAGCAGAACATGGTGGAGATCTGTGGGGACAGAAACCCAGAAGAGGGGTTATTGTATTGTTTTTATTTGGTTTCAGCAATAGATGTGATCTATGAATTACTGTGTAAAAGAAGCCAGCAAGCTGGTGTCGTCACTGGGATTTTGCTTTCTATATATAAAACTACTCGGTGATATGATGTTAAAAAAGTTAGTCCTGTTACCACAAGATTTAGAAAGATTGTGATCCAATCATATAAAAACCTGTAACAAATGCTGTAGAGCAGAAAGGACACAGAGGGGAAAATGCCATTTTGCTTTGTGGAGCATTCACAATATTATACAGGTCTATGCCTAAATTCTACTTTTTTCCACCAATTTGTAGCACTTTATTTTTCAAGTTTACCCATTTGTATGAAATTTCCAGTGTACACTACCAATGAAAAGTTTAGTCACACCTTCCACTTTGTAGATACATAATGAAGAGATCAAATATATGAAGCAAGATATAGAGAATTATGTAGTAAAGAAAATTTGATAAATAACTCTCAAAATGTTTCATATTTTAGATTCCTCAAAGTAGCCACCCTTTACTTTGTTAAAAGCGCTGCAAACCTTGCGCCTTCTCTCAATGAGCTTGATGATATAGTCATCTGAAATGGCTTTTACTTCACAGGTGGGCCCTGTCAGGGTTCATTTGGTAAATTTCTTCCCTTCTTAATGGGGTTGAGACCGTCGGGTTGGTAAGCAGGTGAAAACCCTATCTGACAACTGTTAGACTTCATATTACAGCGAGAACCAATCAGCTAAGTAAAGAGAAACGACAGTCCATCATTACTTTAGGAACTGAAGGTCAGTCAGTCTGGAAAATTGCTAAAACTTTCAGTGTGTTCCCAAGTCGCAAAAACCATCAAGCGCTACAAAGAAGTTGGCTCACATTAGGATCGCCCCAGGAAAGGAAGACCAAGAGTCACCTCTGCTGCTGAGGATAAATTCATCTGAGTCACCAGCCTCAAAAATTACAAGTTAACACCACCTCAGTTTAGAGCTCAGATAACTGCCACACAGAGTTCCAGTAGGAGACGCATCTCTACAACAACTGTTCAGAGGCGACGGCGTGAATCAGGCCGTTATGGTCAAATAGCTGCTAAGAAACCACTACTAAGGAAAAGCAACAAGCAGAAGAGATCTCCTTGGGCCAAGAAACACAAGGAATGGACATTAGACCAGTGGAAATCTGTGATTTGGTCTGATTAGTCCAAATTTGAGGTCTTTGGTTCCACCCACCCTGTGTTTGTGTGATGCAGAAAAGGTGACCGGATGGTCTCTACATGCATAGTTCCCACCGTGAAGCATGGAGAAGGAGGTGTGATGGGGTGAGGGTGCTTTGCTGGTGACACTGTTGAGGCGTTGTTCAAAATTGAAGGCACACTGAACCAGTGTGGCAACCCCATCATCCTGCAGTGACATGCCGTCCCATCCGGTTTGCATTTAGTTGGACCATCATCTATCTTTCAACAAGACAATGACCCCAAACACACCTCTAGGCTGTGTAAGGGCTATATGACCAAGAAGGAGAGTGATGGAGTGCTGTGCCAGATGGCCTGGCCTCCACAGTGACCTGACCTAAACCCAGTCGAGATGGTTTGGGATGAGGTGGACTGCAGAGTGAAGGCAAAACAGCGAACAAGTGCTCAGACTCTCTGGGAACTCCTTCAAGACTGTTGGAAAACCATTTCAGGTGACGACCTCATGAAGCCAAGAGAATGCCAAGAGTGTGCAAAGCAGTGATCAAAGCAAAGGGTGGCTATTTTGAAGAATCTAAAATATAAAACATGTTTTCACATTTTTTGTTTACTACATCATTCCATGTGTGTTCATTCATAGTTTTGATGCCTTCGGTGAGAATCTACAATGTAAATAGTCATGAAAATAAAGAAAAATGAGAAGGTGTGTCCAAACTTTTGACTGGTAATGTAGCTAATGTAGCTGGGGCGATCGTGGCTCAAGAGTTGGGAGTTCGCCTTGTAATCAGAAGGTTGCGGGTTCGAGCCCCGGCTTGGACAGTCTCGGTCGTTGTGTCCTTGGGCAAGACACTTCACCCGTTGCCTACTGGTGGTGGTCAGAGGGCCTGGTGGCGCCAGTGTCCGGCAGCCTCGCCTCTGTCAGTGCGCCCCAGGGTGGCTGTGGCTACAATGTAGCTTGCCATCACCAGTGTGTGGATGGGTGGATGACTGGATGACTGGATATGTAAAGCGCTTTGGGGTCCTTAGGGACTAGTAAAGTGCTATATAAATACAGGCCATTTACCATCTAATATCTATACTGTAGCAGAAATTGTGTTTACATGGTTAGTTAATGCAGTTTTGCTAATTGTGGGAAAACTTTAAAAAAGTGAACTCAGCACATCAATTCAGCTGAAAAGATAAATGTTACATTTACTAGCAAACACTTCAGGTTGTTGGTATCCACAGATGTGCTAATGCAATGTGAGCGACACCCTGATGTGGACCAGTGGTGGCTGAGGACTCTTATTTTTTCCAATTTTGACTATAGTCATCACTGATCCATTAATAATTAGCATTTTTATTATATTTTCATAAAATATAATTTATTAAAATTTACTTTAATAAATTATGAGGAATTATTTTTTCACCTGTGAAAGAATCCCAGATTTTCCCCCTAACATGTCTTGAATGATGTAAAACGCTGTCATAAAGTTTCATTAAACAGCCAGGAACAAAAACAGTACATCTGAAAAAGAAGTACATTATTTAAATTTAACGTTTTCTTAGGCAGAAGTTCTGCTGTTTTGAGTCCTGGTCATGGCTACCTTTCATCTTGAATTTTAATTTCATTTCATGAAAAAGGAAGAAGTTGCAGGGTGCCAAATCTGGCTAGCAGAGCCAGTGGTGAGAGGAGATTTTTCTGGTGTGGGCAGAAGAAAATGAGCTTTGTGCCAGCAGACAATAGCTAATGATAAACACAATGTCCCACACCACAGTTTAGGTTGTTTCCACCAAATGTTCCCCCTAAGACCCCTTAGTATGCTACACTACATCTCTGAGTTTACAGTCTGAACATGGGGAACAAACGGGGGGGGCTCACTCACTTTGATTTCCACCAATATTTTACATTTAGTCGAAATGAAATCCACATCTCATAATCAGCATTGTCTTTAACATGAATTCTTTTTCAGTGTAACACAGAAAGCACAAATGCAGGCATTCAAGTAGGAATATAAGAGCAGGGCAGTGATAGGCCAAATTTAAATCAGCATAGTTTTTGATCATTATATTATTCATCTGATAAACATAGGGAGGTTTCTTTAATACATGCCATGTATTTGCACCATTTGCATCTTTATGTATATTTTATTTTGTATATTGTATTACGCCATCAGATTCTAGTATGGGTTTGTTGTTCTATGTTCACATTAACTCAGTTCACTGTGCTTTTATCTAGTATTAGTAGCTAAGCCTACCCAAGAGGTGCCCACCTGCTTGCTTTCAGCATATCACACTGTAGACCTTTGATCTGTCATCATCCACCTACCCACTAAACCCACAACTATTACAACACATTCATGGTCACTCACTCAAAAGACTAAACGCACACATGTTTTAAGTGCACAGAATCAAAAACACAAACATGCACACACTTCACTCAATAGCTATATTCCAGTAGGGCTAACTAATTTAATTTTCTGCATCTAGTAGCTTTGGGTCCCCTTTGTCCTTGACCTTGTTGCTGTTGGTCAAAACCGATTCAGGGGGATCCGCCTGGCTGTCCTATTTATAACCAGGAAGGAGAGAGGCAAAGCACTCATATTAAGTGCTAAACATAATAGATGGTAAGCTCTAAATTACACCAAATAAGCCCATAAAAGCAAAGATGGCAACTAAAAGCAAAGACAGGCTAATGGTGAATGAGTTCTACGGGTGAGACGGACTAAAATCTTGCTTTAGATGAAAAGCAATTTAATTGATGTTTGCACATTCAATGTTTAATCATCTGATTTTGAACTGATTTTGGTCACAAGAGTTATGATTTTACATGAAAAGCTTTAAAACTTGGTCAGTTTCAGTTCTACTGATTCACGCTTGTTGATGTGAATGTATTGTGTCAACATTGTGAAACAACATGACTAATCATTCTACATCCCATCCCAGACTTTTTTTTTTATCTGACCATAAGGTTATAGTCATGACAGGTGCAGATGTTTTAGCTCAAACAGTATATGCAAAATCCCTGTCATATCTCCTGCCCATACACCAAGCTGGGCATACTGCAGCTGTCAGATAACATCTGTTTGGCTGTCCTCTGTTTCTGCTCTGTGGTCTGTGCTTTCTCTTTCTTTCTCTCTTCACATACATAGATATGTATATATGAACTTGCAGGCATTTGTATACATAATGCAATGTAAACCACACAGTAAACACAAAACAGGCAATTAAAATTTGTGAAACGCCCTACATTCGGTTGTACACATGCCACTCGACAACAGCTTTCAGTAAGCGAAATAATGCAGTGGGATCTGGCATAATTGCTCTGTCTCTGCAATCTATGTGGAGACATGCATATTTTTATAATTACATTTAGAAATACAAATTTATATTTTTTTGTATAAGGATTCATCTGAAATCTCTTGGTTTCCAGAGATGTATAAATATTGTAGCCTTGTCCTTGCAATTGGTTTCATCAGTTAGAACTTCTGTGTAAAGAAATCATATTCCTCCACGAGGGGTATCTTACGCAACATTCAAACAGCCAAGCAGGAAAAAACACATCCAACATTTAGTAGTAAAAAAATATATATGCTTAAAGCTTTTACACTTAATATATCCACTGCACGAGTGTGCCACTTCACTCTCACTCCTCTGATACACTGCGATACCAGTGCGTGCAGTGGGAGATTTTGCTATAACTGTACCCTTAACATGCTTTGAAGCTGCTGAATAACCTAGAAGGCATCCCTGTAGCTATTGCTGTTAAAATTATATATGACATATGTGTGACTCTGTACACTTTGAGTCTACATCCAATGAATGCTGACCTATACTTTAAAACAGATCAGTTTCAAGAACTCATGTATTATGGTGGTTAATTTAAAAAAAAACAATGAATATGATATTTGAATGGTGACCGCTGTTGAACCTTTCCACTCCTGACATTTCAGTGTCCCTTAGGGCTAATACAGAAGCGCTTACCAGCTAACCCCCCCTCCCCCAAAAGATCCTCAATCCTCATGTAAAAATATGCTTTAAATGTAGATTTGCACTTGAAACATAAAACAAAAAAAACAAACAAACACAAAAACGGGTTAATCTGAACATTTAATTTGCATGTGATGCTTCATGCATCTCTACAACAGTATTTTTTAAAAATAACTAAATATCTAAAAATAAACTAATGTAAGAAAAAAATGATCACCAGAAAATCTGCATCTGCGCTATATGTGCATAGACTGAATATGAACAAATGAGTGTGGGTTTGTGTGTGTGGCTGATAAAAAGTACGAGAGGACAGGAAGGATGAACAGAGAGAAGCTCAAGTTGGAAGGGTCATTTGCATGATCTTTAGAAATATTGCAATAACCTCGGGCTATTGCTAAGAAGACCTAGCTTAGAGAAAACCAAGTTACTTACCACGCTGTGTGTTCGCTCTGCTTTCGCAAGATAAATAAATGCATTTTCCACAGTGCACTGAAACATCCACATAAGATAGTATTCTCACAATTAGCTTTGCTCTTTCTCTTAATTAATGTCATTCAGTAACACTTTAGATTAATGACATTTAATAAGTTACTTAATGCATATTTTGGATAATATTACCATAACTGATTCATCTAAATTTTTATTACAGACCTACTGTGGCCCTAATATGTATGTGGACAGTTAAACTATTCCCTTAGGTCCATAACATTATTAAAATATTTGAAATAAGGTGTTATTATGTCCATAGAAAAACATATTTAACACAACTCTAAAGGTACAATTTTTACCAAAGTACATCCAAAAAAGTATTTGAACAAGTTCTCACTGTGAAACTTGTCTCCATAACGTCATAAAGCGCAACTGTTAGCTAGAGGCAAGGATGAAGGGCACCTGGGATTATTTGGAACATAGGCTGCAAAAGCTGGCCAGCTTCAAACTTCACTGCATATTTTTAAGTAAAGTTAAGACAACAGGCAAGAAACGGGATAAATAATTAATTTGGCGCTCAACAAGCAGATGCAAGTCTGACTATTCTTGATCTAATCAACAAGTATGGGTAACGATTGTGATTGATACACACTGTAAAATCTAAATAGTTCCCAGAACTCAAAAAAAATTGAGGAAACTCGTTGCCTCAAAAAAATTGAGTAAAGCTTAGCTAAAAATGACTAAATTAGCACAACTTATTTATTTTGAGTACTCTGTACAAGCTCATTTGTTCCCAGAACTCAAAAAGATTAAGGAAACTCGTTGCCTCAAAAAAAAAAAACTAAGTAAAGCTTACTTAAGATGACTGTGAGGACAACAGTCATCATTGCAAGTCTGCAGTATTAAGAATAACTTGATATTTCTGACTGTACGATACTAACTGTTTACCTACTGACAAACATTTCAAGTTCAACTAAATGAAAAAAACAATTTGTGGTAACCTGAATATGATTAAAAATAATTAACAACACTTTTTGTAATGATGTTAAAATCAGCCCAACTTTTATTTTCAAACACAACAAAGTATAACAGCCAACATACTGAACACTGTTCTACTGAACAACAAACAATTATATTGCCATCACTGTTATAATCTTACAATGAAACAAAGGCTCAGATGTAATTATTCTGAAAATAAGTTTAGGCCTACCACAAGTTTGTTTTGTACTTACTTATATAATCAAAATAAAATATTTATTGTTCTGTCACAAGTGCAGTCTCTGATTTAAACAACACATTTGTTTTTCATTCCAACACAGAGCTGGAATGTTGTAATGTTTTAAGGATGGCTTGTTTCCAGTCCAGGCATTACTGCCTGAATGACTATCATGGATCGAGGTGATCCAAATGTAGGTGCAGAAGAAAGTCTTTAACTTCCCTTAAGTACAGTGGCAGTGGATGTGGGTTGGAGATGCAATGAGCTTGAACCTGCAGGCGACCATCTTCACTGACCACACCATCTGTGACGGAGGACTCATCTCTCCTGTTGTCCTGCAAGCAAACAATCATATTTTTTGGAACATGAACTTAATTGCTTTCTTAAAACATTTTTTTCTGCATTTGGTATAAAACAGACTCCAATTTAGACAATCTCAGGCTCCCTCCCCACCGGAGAGGTGACATTCAATGTCCCACTTGTCAGTCTGGATAGCCGTGACCACCACCCAACACACAATAATGTCATGAAAGCATCATTTTAAAAAGGGCTATGCAAACATGGCCAATAACTTTCATTCTAATGATGTGCAAAATGATTTGGGAACAAAACAAATTTTGCTGTTAGAAAACTTGCAGACTTCACTATATACAGTGTAGACCCTCTAAACTAAGTTTGGGGGATGTGATCTTTCAAGAAATGCAGACCAAACTGTTGTTGTTTGTTTACTTACACAGCATGTCTTGTAGAATTAACTGGATCACCAGCAACAGTTCATATATATATATAACAATATATATAATCCATGAACTATTATATATATTATACATACTAGATGGGACGTTCTGTATCGAGGCTTCGGAGCGTGTGTCGAGTAATGGAGGGGCGTTTCCGCGAAGCGCGTATCGAGGCTTGCTTCATTTATGGGAGGAGCTGAAAATGATGACGTCCGAAGCCTCGCTGCCCGGCTGTACCACGTGACTGGTTCATGAAGTGGTTCGAACTTGCCGCGAGATATGACAGCGATATAAACCCCTCAGACTTCATTCAAAAATGTGGGTGTTTGATGGAGAGTTGCGGTTAGTGAGAGTTTGGAGACCGTTTGGAGGTTTATGAGAGTGAGGAGAGAAAGTCAGGAGAGAATGGAGCCAGCTAAGAAGAGGAAGATGTCCTCCCCTGTGTGGGAACATTTTGATCTTATTCCTCCCAACAAGGTATGTAAATTTCTACAGAAGATGTATTTTCATGATACTGATGGTGCAATACAATTTATGTTGAGCCGTCTTGACTTTTGTACAAGGTGAAGTGTTTGCTATGTGCCAGGGAGCTGGGATATAACAACAACAACAACTCATCCATGCTTAGGCACTACAGAGCTTTGCATGAGAATAAGGGGACACCGATTGTGGAGCAAGACCAGGTGAGCCATCAAATGCAATGATAATATAGGATGCAGTATGTTACTAAATGATATAACAATATTATACAACTGTTATAAGTTACGTGTGTGATATTTATATTTGTGCTTTATCTTTATTGTCTTTCCTCAGGAGAACAATCTCAAATAGATGAAGACCTGGTCAGCATGGTGATTGAGGACTCCCAGCCATTTAGCATTGTGGAGGACAAAGGATTCAAAAGATTTGTTAAATCATTAAATCCTAGCTATGTTCTCCCCACTAAAAAGGTCATAAAAGCAGTGAAAATTTAGTTTTTACAGAATAAAATGTGAACAGGCAGGACTGAGGCTCAAAGCCTCAGTGTGTAGCTGTCCATACCTCAACGTTACAAAAGCACAACTACTGTCCACACCCCAACCACACCTCACCTCACAGTAAATGATCATTTCCATTTCAAGCATTTCCAAATAATCATTTCCCATACTGCCACTATAAATATACACAGTATACTGCCATCACTACAATATACATGTTTTACACACTCCTTTTGTTGTTGACATTTACAGGCTGTGTGCAAAATGCCACACTCTTCAAATTCATGCCAGCTATTATTTTTACGTCCAGTAGGTGTCCTGCTAGAGCAAATGAAGCTTCATGAAGCTTCGCGTTGGGGTGAACCAATTGGATGAAAAGCTTCAGTGCTTCATGGGGCTTCATCTGCCCATCACTAATATTATATATCATATCTTTAGCCGTGTATGTTACAGATGTGGGTATATCATATAATACATGATATATATGAATATACATATATTAATATTAGTTAGTTAGTTATGGCTATGGATTGAAAATACCCCACCCCACCCCTAACGGCTGCACCTCCCGAAGAATTTTGTCTGGGCTCTTATCTCACTTTTTTATTTCAAACAATCAACAGAAAATTTCACAGACATATTTTTATATAAGGTTTTTAAGGCTGTGGTGTTAATTTTTAAGTAACATGAGCCCAGCGCGCAGCAGCAACGCTAGGCTAACACTAACTAGCTAGCAAGATTATAAACCTGGTGCTAAACTAAGAGAAGCCACAAAATCAGTTTGAATAAGAGTAAACATTTACTCACCAAGTCAGGTATAGGTAAAGATCCACAGCAATGACAATAATCATTCTGAGCTGAGCTTTTCCAGGTTTGCTCAACATATTCCATAACAAATGCTGGCACCATGAACATGCGGACTGATCCGAGAGGGAGGAGGACGGTAGTCACGTGGCATTTTCAAAACACATCTTTCATCCTTCCGCGCTGAGAAGCAAAACTTCCAGCTTACTTCGTTTTTCTAAGTTAAGACAACTCAAATAAATTGAGTTTATCAGCATTTTTGCATTAAAAAGTACTGGTAACTTATTTAAATCGAGTTCTAATAACAAATTGATAAAAATTGAGTTCAGCCTATTTAATATTTTTAATTAAACACAATATTACATTTTTCAGTGCAGCTGAAACCAGTCAAAGGCTTAAAGAATAAGTCAGCTGGGATTACATAAAAAGTTCAAATTCAGCGAATCTCTTTCTGATTGTAAAAATCTTGTGCCGAACGCTGGCAGATGAATTCAGACAGGCTGCAGTAAATGAATATACTGTACATGAACGTCAGAACATCAAAGTGTGGGACTGTTTTTCTAAAAATGGCGCAGGTGAAGTGTACAGATGTATTTTTGATGCAAGCTTAAAGAAATCAGCCAAACTGTGAAATTGATATTGCAAAGCATATCAGCTTTGTCCAGGACAAAGTCAACATTTTACAGAGGCTCTTTCGAAACCCTGATCCAAATCTCCCAGAGCACATACAGTATGGCATGGAAAAAAAAAAGAGTTTTTTATACTCTTGTGTGGAAACTGAAAGGAAACTTTGACCACAACTCTTGTGGTAAAGTGCCTGGTTGACTCTATGCCCAGATACCGATCATCAAGCAGTCCTGAAAGCTAAAGATGACAATCTAAACATTGAAATATGGTAACTGTGATCTTTAGTGTGCCCACTTCTGACTATCCATGTTCTTTTTCGTAAATATGTATTATATTTAACCTGCCAAATTTCCTCATGATTGACAAGTGTGCTTGTGCCATGTTTCTTTTAAATAAATGTGATTTGCATTGACATTTTACAGTCTAATGAAATAAAAACATCATGCATTTGCTTACCTTGCAGTGATACAGTGTAATGTAACCAAGTTAGACCACTGCCCGGCCTGGCCAGCACATGTCAATGTAAGCTGTTTAATGGTTAGCAATTCCCTGTTAGCCACTTAGCCATTGGTCATATTATCATTGCTAAATAGCTGCTAGCAGCTTTGGCTAATATAAGAAAATGATCACGTAGAAGTTAGGCAGGAAACCATGATCAATCCTGCCTACATGTGTAGCACCTTTAACACACAATGTTAATTTAATAAGATGTGTTATATTTCTGTTAACTTTTCCAGCTCTGATCAGCAAATAGAGTTTGTGTTTGCACATTATAATGTTATTACTGTATTTTTGCACAATTTCAGACAGCATGAAAATAATGTCATTGTCTAGATTGCACTAATCACTATGATGATTATGATGGTTGAGTATTTTCTTGGGTATCTGTGTCAATTTTGAAATTCTAGTATTATGTGTAAGCACAGTTTGAATTCATAAGGATGAACAATCTTCTCTCAATTTACTTTTTCCATGTATGGATATGTAATATGTATGCAAAAGCTTTAAAGTAGCCAGAGTTTCTTCAAAGGGGTCTTGCACAACAGTTCTCTAAGCTGTCTGAAGGGCTTTTTTTTTTATTCATTTTGAGTCCCGTCATGTTATTTGTTAATAATATTAATGACTTTATTTGCATAGCATGTTATAAAACATACAGTTACAAAATATTTCAAAGATTGGAGAAAAAAAGAATACATGATTGATGAGGCTACATGTCTAAAATTACAAACATGGTGTCTTACATTCATTGCTCCATACACACTTTCAAGTCAAGTCAAGTCACGTGGCTTTATTCTCATTCCAAGCATGTGCAGTGGTACAGTACACAGCGTAATAAGAAAACGTTCCTTCAAGACCATGGTGCTACATATGACATATAACAGACAATCAGCACTGGACTTTATATCCACAGTAGAAGAACAACAATCAATAGTAAGTCTAAAGACTAAACATTTCCAAAATTTAGGAGTTACAACCAGAGTTACCAATCTGGTTGCCTCTGGTTTTAAAATAACCATTAAAAGACTCTGATAGGGTGGTCAGAGGGGCTGACTGCTAGCCTGCCAAAGTAAGGTTTTATATGTGATTAATAAAATTTTTAAATGAATTCTGAATTTCACCGGAAGCTTGGACAGGTTTATACAATCCAGGCTTGAACTGTGACCTCATACCATTCATTTTACCAGTAAATGTAATGTAATGCACTAGCATGTAAGAAATATTTCACATTAAGCTGATGACATGGCAGGAAAAGTACACTGAATGGCGTTCAGGAGTCTTTTGATAATATTTAACATGAACCTTGAATTGTGCCTATTATTGCTAATCAAGTCAGAGAAGTAGAAGGTATGAGTGAGTTAAGTCAGTGCTGAATTTGAATCATTCAAGCATAGAAAGGCACTCAGGGGATGGAAACAGTTTTGTGTCTACACATAACGGACAACTTACAGAATAATGAATTTTAAAAGTGTTTGTTTAGGCATTTTGTTACTATTAGCCTAATTTGTTACAATTTCTTTAGCTGATTCTATGAAAAATAACTCATCAAAATGTTAATCTCAAAGAGCTATTAGCTAAAAACCTGGCATATCTCAGCATGGTGTCCAGTGGGTCCTAAAGAAATCTGAGGAAACTGGATAAGAGGACCACAAAAGAAGAAATGACCAGCCAAAAAACAATCTCCATGTCAAAATTGGTGGTATTATGTATTGTCAGATTTTCATCCACCTGGAAAGTATCTGAACCTCAACATTGAGGCTGAGGTTGACGAAGTGTGCCGTCATCTTGACAGAAAACACAACAAAAGTTGAGCTTTGAATGGCCTTCAGGAAGGCTGGAGAACTATTCCTGAAGACTACTTAAACAAATGATAATAAAGCTTGTCTGTTCAGGCTATGTTGGAGAAAAAAAGGAGGTCATATTGACTTTCAAGCTAAATAGAATTGCACAAACTGTTTTTGCCTTAAATGCTGTACTTCCATGTACTGGTTTCGATAAATCTATGCACATGAGCAGAATATAAAAAATGAGGGATGGCTCAAGACCTTTGGACAGTACTATAAGCTCCCTAGTTAAAAATAAGGTTAGCATTTATAAATATGGACAAACATGATGTTTGACTAAAATACTGAGCATTGGTTATTTCTTAGATATTAAATTGATATATTGTTTCAAACTTGAACCTTCATTTTATGCTTGGATTAATGAAAATCTGGATCATTACAGCACACAGAGTAGTAACCTGATCTCACACATGCTGCATTCTTCTTTGAAAAACAATATGATGCTATCAGCAGCAGGAGTGATAATCCACCTCAAGTCGCATTTGCTGAAATAGAGGCCTCAAAGACATTTTGAATGCGTAACATGATATATTGTCCAAGAGGGAAAGACTTGAATTAAGAATCAGATTAAAGTTATGGCAAGCTTTATGAATAATGCAGCCAGCATTTATTTCCCAGGAAGTCAACTGTAAAACATAGTCTTCTTGCCAAGTCTCTCTGCTCTCTGTACTCTCTACATTTCATCCACATCAGTAATGATGGATGGCAATTTAAAGTAAACTAATTAAACCCGAAAAGGAAAATGAATTGTGACGATATTTCATCCCATCAACATCATAATTGTGCAAGTGTCAGACTATTTCTAGCCATCAAAAAATTAAAAGCATAAATCAAAGGTTATAGAGGCAAAAAAAGGAGATTGGGTTTGAAAGTTATTGTTTTAACAGGATGACAAAATCATTAGAATCAAATTTATGACCCTGGGGCAAAGACTTCTATGATTCTAGTATTGACTTGTCAGTGTAATATCCCTGTCACTTTTTCCTCATTCATTCAGTCTGCACAGAGGAAATACTCTCATTTCATACTCTCACACTGAGCAGAAAGGACTGATCAGAAGACAAAAACCTCCACTTTGGGAAATCTCACAGCAGAATCCAACAAATATCACTATGGATAACTATATGTGTGCAATATGTGAACAGAAGATTTTTTTTTTTATTTGATTTCTACAACCCAAATTGGCTGTGATGGTTAAATCCTGCAACTGGGAAAATAACAAAATAATCACTAGAGTTTATGGAGTTAACAGTACTTTTAAACCTCACTGTCACTAATGGAAAAACAACACTTTTAATAGATGTCACTGAAAAATCTGCACTTTGTGACGACAGAATATGCATTTTTTTTTTCTTTAGTGAAACCGTTTGACACTTGACAGACTAATTTGTTTTGCTGTGACAAGTTTAGTGCATCCGTTTGTTTCACAGCAATTAAAGCCGCCCACTGGTCATGCTACTTCAAGTGTTTTGTTAGTTAGAGCACACTGTTCATACATCTGGGTTGCATTTTTTTTCCACAGCCCTGTGTGAAATTAGCTGTCATTTCAAAAGAGAAATAATCTTAATATCTACATGTGCGATCACTTACTGTAACACATTAGACATGGTGTGAAACACTGTGTGAACACTTGCTGTTTTCATAGCTCTTCATAGCATCTGGCTGTCTAAAGACAGCATTGAAAACAATCTGAGTTTCACAGAGGAATAACATTTGGCTTCCAACATTTGAAAATGCAGATACGTGCATAGATAGAAACCTGATCCCTTAAACATATAACCAGTCAAACATGTGATCCCTGATGCAAGTACTCACCTTCTAACATTGCCTTTTTCTCTGTTTTATCTCCCTTTAAGTTGACATTTTCTACTAGCATCACATCTTCCCGTAATCCTCCTCTGGATAGGCTGTAGCCCCTCATCTCTTAGCCCTGAAGGTCAACATGTGAGAGGCATAAGCAAAAGAAAATGACCTGCATCAAACACAATGCAGTGACTCCTATCTGAGGTGGGGGATACCCCTGTAGAAAGATAGGCAGATAGGCCATCTTTAGAAGCTACATGCTCTTTGTAACAAAGCAATTTTACCTGATTGTTAACAGGATGTTCTTTTCTAGTATTTATCCCGAGAGAAGAAGAAATCAATCTTAAGCTAAAAAAAAATTTCTTAAATAAAAGAAGTGTGAGAAATTCATATTTCTTTGAGGAACTGACTCTTTAAGTACGTAAAAAAACACAATTTGATGGGTATGATCAAACACAGATAAGATCTTTCAGCCCTTTTGGAAACATTTTGTGCTGTTACGATTGATCTTCTGCAAAACAACCTACTGAAAGATATTTTTTCCACTTTATTTTTGATTTCTCGTTCTGTTTTTATATATTCCTAAATATATTCTTAAAACATGTCAAAGCTGTCATAAGTCATAACTTCTGACCTTGAATTCTTCTCCAACTTTCTAAATAACACTGTGACATTCCACAGTGTGACTGAGACTCTGAAATGTATTCTGCTTATCAGTTATTTCTGGCACAAGCAGCCACCCCCCCTCCCCAAACTCCCTCTCAATAAATATGGGGTTGACTAAGTTGATATGCCTTGGAGGCATTTTAAATATTCCCCCCAAAAAATATCTATTCATAAAGCGGGGCGACGTAATTGGGTGATTTATGACCTTTTCACACCACTGAAGCGATTAACTGAAGACATCATTCAGAGCTGTCAGTCAAACGGATTGTTCACATGGAAACGAAACACCATGCAGCCAATAAGTGAGCCAGCTGACTTGAGAATGATGCCTTCAAAAGCCTTTCATTGAAGTGGCCTCTTCAGGACTGTCACTCGAGCTGTTATTGTGTTAAGCTAAAACTTGTATCAGAAAGCTACACTGGTGAAAAGAAAAATGAGATCAAAGGTGCAGGTAGATCGGTGTGCCTTCTTGCATTCATGTGGCTATCTCAAGGGTGGCATGGTTTCTATTGAAGACCGTCTCTTCCCACTGCTCGCCACTCATTCACTGCTGGTCACAGATGTTGAGGATGCTCACAGCTTAATAGTACATGTGGGATGCATCTTCACATAAAGCAATCATTTTCCCAAATTTAATGATCAGGCTCAGTGATTTGTCTTTATTGGTCTTCCTAGAGACACACACCTGCATCTCTAGAGCCTTCTTTGGTAATAACAGCAGGAAGAACAACTTGACACTAATTGGCTCATCATGTCAAGTGTGTTCATGCATAACGTATTTTTTTTCTACTGATGCTTTAAAAAAAAGTACCAAATTTGTGAGAAGATTATCTTCCACAGAACTGCATCCGATCTTTTGTAGCAATGCATTTTATGCTACGGTGCTTTTAAATACTGACAACAAAGTGGCAGGACAACTTTTCATCCTGTTATTATTATTTTTTTATCTAGTTCTCTGCTGATGTTTAACCTATATTTATAGTCTATAAAGTCAGATTTCATCGAACTTCATAACATTGCTGAAATCCAACTGGCATATTAGAGGGCCTTTCCCCTCGTTTGGTCCTCAGGGCTTGCCGACTCTCAGTCTAATTAACAGAGATAATGGAAGGTGAAGCTAAATAGCGCTGATGGGGTCCAGCAGAAGGTTATTAGGTGTCCTCATTAGTGCCCGACTGCAGTGAAAGGAGGTTTAAGGTCTTATTCTGATCCTGATGGATGGTGTTCCTCTTTGCCTGTCTTTACAGAGTGTGATTTTACTGCACAGACAGCTAGGCAGGGGCACAGATAGGGAGAAACCTAAAGAGAAGTGTGTGTGCGCACACTGATGACATTCAATTTGGCACATAATGAGACATGATTTTGCCCGAGTGTCAGAGGAGTATGTTCATTTTCTCTATTAGTTACAGTAGGAATGTTTACTGCAATAAACAACCCTAATACAGTACTTCTTAATACACCATGGTCACGTACGTTTAAATTAAGTTTCCACACCTTTGTAAAATGAGTTGCAAAAAAAAAAGAAAAACAGTAGCACAGTCAGCAAAGCAATGGATTTGTGTTTTATTGTAGTACTCATAGTAGCTCAGACATGTGTATATACAAATACAGATCATTTTTTGTCCATTTTTAATTTTTGTTTATATAATGTAAAAGAGCAGGTTGGAAACTTTCCCCACTGATGGCAAAGTGGGAGCTGAGTTCAGAGGTGAAGGAAGAAAGATAGCAGGTGGTGCGGTGCGGTGGGGGGTGGGGTTATACAAGTACAAGAAGAATGAGACATAAAATGAAGAAGTGGCTCATCAGCAAGAGGCGAGCTGAGAACCCACGGAACCTGGATCGATGATGGGCTTTACCCCGCTAACAATCCGGTTTTGGATTGGTAGAAGGGGGTGCACTAATCCTTGAACTGTGCCCGGGACCAATGTCTACCGTAGTGAAAAGTGATTTAGGGTTGTTAAAAAGGGAGAGAAAGTGAAGGGCCCCGTCGTAGTCTCTTCGACGCCAGCAGCTGTTCCGTGTAAAAGCACAATGGCAGAAAGCGTCTTGTACACAGACCGGGCTGCCAGGGCAGAGGCTGAAGGGCTAAGGCATGGGAAACACTCTTTGCTGCCAAAGAGGGTTGCCGCTTCCCATTCACTGCAGCAACAGCAAATGAGACATGCACACACCAAACTTACAGGTCACACACATTTTTTTTTTCCTTTTCTTTTTTCTTTTCTTTTTTTTTTTACTGAAAAACATCCACACGATGTATACACTCCCAAACACCACCTCTTGGGAGAGCAGAAAGTGAATGACTAGTCAGAGAAGACAGAGTGCAGCTACATGGGATGACTTCAGTAGATGGATACAGAGAGTCATTCTTATTAAAAAAAACTTAAAGTTGCTTTTGAACTACAAAATGACTGACCCCACTGTAACCTCACAAAAATGATATTTGTTATGTACATTTGCGTAACTACACAGTTTAATGACAGCACTCAAATGGGGATGCAAAAAAACCAAAAAACAAATCGCACAACATGAACATGAAAATCTAATACATCATAAAGGAAAAGAAAATAACAGCAGAAGAAAACTTTTTTTTTTCCAAATGATTTTTTTTTTAAACATGTCATCAAGTTCATGCGCATGCCACATAATGAAACTGGTGAGATCCTTCTTTTTAAAAAGCCAACAGTCCAGTTATGGCTGATTTTTGAGCTGACCAACATGCTTTCAAACACTGAAGGCAAAAAAAAGTACAAATAAGCCACCCATTAAGTCCCAAATGTTTCTTATCAAGGCAGGATCCTGACATGAAGACGTGGTGGTTGGTGACTGGTTTGAAACATGTAAGAGATGAGCCTCCTGTTGGCTAAAGTCCAGCCTGCTGTTCACCGATACGTGTTCAGCGCCCACAGGTTTCCACTGTGTATTAGCTCAAAGTTTCATTAGGCATTGAGTATCAAAACACACAATGCATCGTTTGAAGACAGTACACACTCCGCAAAACCCCGAGATAATATGGTATTTGTTTGTTTGTTTGTTTTTTAGAAAAGACATAAGAACCAAATTAATACTTTAATATCAAACACTATTTACATCAAGAAGTTTTCCTAATAATAATAGTCATAATCATCATCATCATCATCATAACAATAATAATTATACAGATTTAACAATGATGTATCTCATTTTTTTTCTTTTGTCCTCCAGAAAGGTACAAAACGGATACTAACCTAACACTACATGTTTTATGGTTGACTACCTCAGGATACACAGTATCCAGTATATAAGTTGATCCTCATTTCCCAGGTTAAGGTGTGTACAGAATAAATCATGACAATGATAGCAATAATGACAAATACCATTGGTAATTAAGTAATTAATAAGAGTACAATTGAAGCTGGTTTCCGATAAAAGTCTATTGTTAATCTGCTCGCAAGCATCCATTTCGAATCATATGCAGTGCTCATTCCCTGTGGTGTTATCCTGAAAATTAGTACCTCATTAAATGGCATGTCTCCTGTCACCCCTCACAGCCGAGCTGCTATTCCACTGTAATAGCATTGTTACCAAAACCCCCCCAAAAAACTAATGGCAAAAGGCAAAGGCAGTCTTTCTAGTAATAAAGACAGAAAAAGGCAGCCACAAAGCAAAACCATTACCATGTGCCTTTGAGACTGAATGTTACTGAACGTACGTTTGTCAGAAAAGGTGTTTGTTCCAGTAGTGTTGAATGGATTCTTTTATTTTTTGTCACTTTGTTTGGATTTTTATTTTTTACTTTTTAGGCACTCTAGTCACACTACCTTCAGCTACTTCTCATGTCTTTCCATCTGTGTGTGTGTGTGTTTCTCTCACTTTAATTCTTTCTGTCTCCTTCACTCACCAATTCTCTCAAACTGCAAGGTCATTGGTGCTTTAAAACCCCCCACGGCGGAAATCTACCTCCCCCCGAGACCCCCCAGGCCTTCCAGCATCTATTTTTAATACCAGAAATAACTCCCCTTGCCACAACATGGGGTCCACATGCCTGTCATTTTGAACCTCATTAAAGAGTCACTTAAGCCAGTAACACAAGAAGCTGAAGGTGGACATGCAATTGCTCCTTTGCTCCTTTTCTTGCTATTTTTCTACATTTCTGAATCCATATTTCAAGACCAATTGGTGCCCTGTTTCTCGTGCAAGAACCCGGCTCTGAAGGGAAGTCAGTTGCCGCACGTTTTCTGTGTGTTCAGACTTCTTTTAAAACCAAGAAATAAGTCAATCTGAAAAGAAAAAGGAAAAAAAGACATAAAAGCTTTTTATGCTAACTCACCATGTGCATCAGCGGGAGTTGAAGGAAGCTGAATATCATTATGTCACAGCGAATTCCTTTAAATTTAAGTGCTAACACAAACCTGGCCAGACTAAATAAAGCAGTGCATTGCCTAGAATTTAATGGATTTTGTTGTTGTTATTCACACGGCAAACACAAGCTATGCATTAGCTAATGCAACGAGCTGGCTCTAAAAAAAAATCTCACTTTTACGTAAATCTACTGTATGAGTCAAGGCTGTGGTTACACTTATGGGACAGGGATCCAAGGAAAAGTATGGCACTAATAATGGAAATGTCTTTTCAAACAGTTTCCCACGATTTCTTTCATATTTCTTATTTAGCTTGATGTCACACAGTACAAAAGTCCTACAGTTTTAGAACCTGTATTATTATAGAGATGTAAAAAATAAAGCTGCAAATCATTTTCAAACAATTCTTTTAACAGTCAATAGAGGGGTGGGGGGGGCTGTGGATGCAAATGTTTATGGGAGTGTTAATATTGACTAATTCTCAAACTGAATAGAGAGAACAAATTGCTGCCTAGCTCAGTAAACATTGTATAAAATGACTGTGACCGCTGCTGTGAAATTGCACGATCAACTTTGAGAAGATATTGATTTTTGATCCTGATATCCACCGAAACAAAAAAAATGTCTGGTGAGAAAGTTTCAATTTAGTTGCTTTGTTAGCCAGAGCAATGCTTTGTTGAGCAGACTTTCATGGTTTTTAGCTTTATTAACTAAAAGATTCGCTAAACCTTTTAAGTAGCTTATCCAAAATATACAAACACTCTATTTTCAAGGGAAATCGGAGATTGAATGACAAATAATCTTCAGACCGTCTTTGAACCAACATAGTCTGAAGACCTGTTGGGCTAAGGTGCATACCGGGCATTTAATTTTCAGTGCTCAGGTTTATCGTCTTGCTTCTGCTTGAAACTTCACACTTCTTTTCTTACGTCTTTAACTCTTAGCTTTTCTTACTTAATTGAAAAAAACTCTAGACGAACGGAGATGCAAAAATCTTTTTTTCTTTTCTTTTAATGACCCAACAGAACAATCAAAATATATTCTGAAAGGCTCCTTGAGAGGTCTCAGGATTATTTGTTTGCGTATGTACAGTCATTTCTAAGACCTAGCATCTTCACTGTCCTACTATGTAAAACTGGCTACTGTATAACAACTCTACTCCTGCTTAATGCTGATGTCAATATTTTTTGTATTTGACTCTGCGGCACTGTAATGTCGTGTGTTATGTAAAGTGTGTGTATATGTGTATGTCTAAACAGCGTTGCCATGACAGAAACATAATGTAAAGGGATGTCAAAAGTCACGGGAAAGTAAGAATCACTATGTGTCAAACAGGATTTGGCATCTTAGTTGAAGGTTTAAGGGGCGGAACTGTTTCTCCCGCTTCTAACATCAACTTTTTTTTTTTTCACTCACAGACGGAGAAAGACCACTTAAATATTTTTTTTTCTGAAAAAAATAGAGGGTTCCTTGAGAAGCCTGCTTTTATGCCCAAACAAGCAAATGCAATCCACCCAAATCCCACCCCCTACCCTGCAGCCTTGGGCAGGTTCAGGCCACGCTAGGTGTAAATGACCTCCGGGACAGAGGGAGGCGCTATAAAGTGGAGAGTGCTGCTAAGCAGATCAGCATCGAAGCCAGAAGCGGACTTGTTTTCTGGAGGCGTGGCACATCATTTGTTTCACTTCGTGAAGGCTCAGCCGGTTCATGGCTGGTATCGTCTAAAGGATTTAAAGAAAGGAAGAAGAAGAAGAAATAGAAGTGAATTCTATGGTACATGCAGATTTCTCTTAACAGTGCATCATACACACAAAAGCTTATTCAGTGAACATATTCTCAAATACACTCCCAGGCCAGAAAAAAGTCACAATCATCAGGTGGTCCAAGAAAATATCAAGAGTCTGTGACTTTTTTGTGTGTGTCCTGGGCAGTGCATTCACATTTGTAGTGTGAGAATATTTCTTATTTACCAATAATACTTTTCACCAGTTAGTGAAAAGCATAGATGTTTGGGTTTGTGCCATAAAGTCTGAGTTGCCATATGAACTTCAGTTGCTATATAATGTTTCTACTCTCAATGTCAGAAACATTTTTGAATTCATCTCCCAGGTGAGCTGCCCCCTGTGTTTTTCTGGCAGTGGCATCAGTATCTGTGAGCAGCCATGTGCCCACCGCACCATGGGAAAGGAGCTGAACCATGCACAGCAAAGGACAGATAGACAGAACAGAGGACTGGACAGTTACATAACTATACAAAGTTGTGTTTGTGTGTCTGTGTGTGTGTGGTAGAAATTGGGCAGAGACAGGGCGACAACAGATGACGAATTAATGTTTTCATGTTTCTCCTTTGGAAGGCATAACAGGGAAATGAGCCAAAAGAAGCTTGCAAGATGAGAGCCAGCCATTGAGGATGCAGGCAGGGTTTTAAGACGGGCAAAGGGGGGAGAAGCAGATGGGTATCAAACATGCCCTAGGATGTAGTATTGCTCTGCCTGGACTTGTGTATTTGTGTCCCATTTAGGTATCATAATATCTTATCTTCACGGTGAAGACATTTCCGAATGCAGCCGATCTCATTTTCAAATGACAGAATCCTTTTTTTGTGATCAATGATCATATCACTGTATATATCTATATATAAATAAAAAATATAGACAGTGGGGTAGTCTTTTTGTTATTTCAGACCTTGCAGTGAGCTGGTGCTGGGAATGAGACAACAGCATGTGGGTGATGTGGAGTGTTTCAGTTCAGAGACTGGGTTAGGCTGATATATGAAGACATAAAACTGCTGTGCGTTCTGAGCACAGAAAATAATCAATGCTGTGCTACAGAGCCAACAGCAAGTCAGTCAAGAGTAAAGAAAAAGATTAAAATTTGCCAAATGTATAGCTACTGTGTGGCTGTGCCTACTGCATTCATATTATTTAATGGTTTTTAAAACTGACGTTCTTAGTTAAAATACAGGCAGAAGAATTTTACTAAGCATAAAGATTGCATGTTGTGGCATTGACCACAACATGCAGCTGGGAATATTACATGAGCAGCATTTTACATCATGTATGCAGCAGCAGTAACGTGACACCACTTTGATATTCTGGAGAAAAAGCAGCTTAAAAGAAGCATTATACAGACAGATACGCAAGGGCAGATCAGCATCATAAAAGAAAGAGGCACAGAAAAAGGTACACATATACAGATAGCTGGAACTCATACAGAAGTGAATCAAAAAAGCAGGAAGCCATACTAACCTCGTGGTTCTAATGTATTGTCTACTTTGTCGTTTACATCAAAAACGCGGTCATGTACACCTATAGTTTTCACACAGCTGTCTATAACAGAAAATAGGGAGAATGAGAAATCATTAGAGGTATGTGCCAAATAGGTTAGTGACATTTGTAGCCCCCAACACCCCCAAGCCCTCAAAATAAACATCTCAAGCAACAAAGCTCATGGCAACATTCAGATATTCAGATTATTTTATTTGACGTGAATGTCTATCATCATTTTCATGTTTTCAAATTTATTTATTTTTTGGCAAATCAACCAGTGCTGTGATAAGTGAAAGAGCTATGTTCAACAGTGAGCTCAAGGTAGTGAGGTAACCAGACAAGTGGACATAAAGTGCTTTGATTTTCACTCCAACCGGCTACTTCAAGAAGCTCGGTTACAAAGCCCTGTGTTGCACTTACTTGCTGGTCGGACGAAAACTTTGAGCTTCAAGCAGGTTTTTTTCCCATTTTCAGCAACAGTGGAGGCTGGAGAAAATAGACACAGGTAAAAAGATGGTGCTTTCAATACTATATAGCATCAGATATATACAGTAAACAATGAACAAACAATGCAACTGTGTATTTTATCTATTCACACTCACACCCGCAATTTAGAATCACCAATTAACCTAACCCCATGCATGTCTTTAGACTGTGGGAGAAAGTTGGAGAGAACCCCTGCAGACACGGGGGGGGGG
>NW_024582395.1:1472719-1489339 GCF_018398535.1 Haplochromis burtoni
GGACCGGTCTTTAAGATGTCGTGGATAAATACAACAAAATAAAATTAGTACCGGTACCGAAAAAAAGATTTATTCATAACACACGTGAAAAGACCCAGGAAAACCGAGTTAACGATAAAAACGATAACAAAATAACGCTGACCACCGCAACACCTTGCCATCCATTAATGATTGTGTTATGAATATATTTATTTTCCCGTAGACAACAACTAGCAGTGAGGTAATTTATTAAGAAAAACACAAACCTTAATAGTTCGTTTTGACTCGTAAGTGGATTTTATGGCATTAGCTGCGGTTCTTGTGGGATTACAGCTGGAAAGTATTTACAGATGTGCTGAAGAAATCACTCTAGGGAAAGTGGAGTGCTTTGCTCGCAGTTTAATTGTACCATTTTGAGGTTCAAAAACTGGCACTAGCTCAATGTGGGATCAACATAATTCCCATCATTTAACCTGGTTAAAGACTCTCGTGCAGATACTTTAAATGTACACATTTCTATGTATTCCTATAGAAACACATCAATCTTCTTTCAGGAGCGCAAAGTTCACACAGCGAGGATGTACAGTATGTGCTACATGTGTGGATGGTTTGCAGTTCCTGTCAGGAAATGGATCCCTTCCTGTCAAGTCCACGGGGTGTGAATCTCTCAGCATTAGCTACCATGGTGGTTGTATCACATCCCCTAAAAATATCTCAAAGGGAGCGTGTGCAAATGTGTGTGTGTGTGTGTGGTTGACCACTAATGGCGTTGTGTTGAGGCACCAGGTGCTGTCTCCTGTAGACGAGGATAGGGGTCAAACACATGTCAGCTGAAGTCTAGTGGGTGAGTACTGCCTGCATCCATCATGGTAAGATAACATGTAGTAGTTTAGCAATAAATTTTATTGTCTGGGGTCAGAGCAGAAAAAAGAAGAGTCGGCTTTTGCCACTATTGCGATACATTCATGCTATTTACTAGTTCTTCTTTCTATTATCCCCTTCAGCTCCAGTGAGACCATATTGTCCACTAAGGTGTCTTTTCGCATTATTTTATGTTTTCTGTGGATCAGTCTGATGCAGTGAAGCCAGGATTCAATTTCAAAATCGCTTTCCTCCTTTTCCCCCTTTCCAAGCACTTTCACTGCCTCTTCTGCATATCCTCTTAAATAACTTTTTTTTTATTATTCTATAAACCTGAAGAATATTTTTCATTAAAAAAAAAAACCAGTCTCTGTACACATTGCTCCAATGAATGCGCTAGCATCCATTTTTTCTGAAGGTGGTGGAAAAAAAGCCGTGAGCCGTCCCTGAAGCCGGGAAATGTTTTCATTAAGAGAATTATTTCTAATGACTTTCCATCTCATCTGACCCGTTCTTTTCTTGCATTTGCACGCTCTCGTCTCCTGAGTCACCCTAAAATCCCGACGACAGTTTTCTTATCAAAAACACGCCGCATACTCATCCGCCTTCTGTGCAGCTCATCAGGATTTCTCGCTCCCTTTTGATTTTTAACCTCAGCGTTACCAATTTAATGTTGTCACTTCATCAACTGTTACCCGCATCTCCGTCATATATCACTGTACAGGAGAGGTGACCTGAGATCAGACACTATTTTTCACAGCTCAGTTCATATTCAGCAGATGCAGAAGGGAAGAGGGAAGAGAGAGAAAGAGAAAGAGAGGACCTTATTATTTCGGTGTGGAGGCAGCCGATGAACGCTAATGAACCTTGGCCGACGTCGCTCACCCACTCAGTCACATACACACACCAGCGCCCACGCAATTTATGTCACTCTTCTTATTGCTGCACTTCTTTATCCTCTCATTCTCAGTGTGCGCACATATGCGCCCAAACAGCCGCACACCATCTCCAGATGTTTTATCTTCATCACTGTTGTGGGCAGAGTTCAGTCACAGCCATCGACACTAGCCACTTAACAAAGGCAGCTGATCATGAGAGAAGTATGGCCCTGATGAAAACAGCAAAGAGCATGTGGGCATCTCTGTCATGCTGTTGGGATGTTCATCGACTTGGCTAGAACATGATATCTGCCTCTTACGCAATAGAAATAATGCATGAGTAATTCATTTTTATGTTATCTTGACTAATATTATGAATATAGAATATGACCATCTAGATTATTTCAAGAGTTGGTTAAATGAGTGCACCGATCATGGGTGCACTGCATGTAAATGTACATTTTTGTCTACATCGTAAAGACTGAGCTTTGGCTTTGCATTCTCTTTTCAGTAGCAGCTCGTAATGCTCGCTATTTGATGAGGATTCTGCCACCTGGGCACAAACTGTCCACACCAGTGCCTGCTTATTTTAGATTAACAAGCTGCTGAGGGCCAGCTTATTGTTCTTGTAGGCTGTAACATCAACACCTGCTATTCTGGCTCCCTTCAGGCCCACAATCCAACTATCAATCCATCCAGCCTAAGCAAGTGGCTGCTTTGAAGGACAGAGGCCCTAGATGTCCCAAGATGGGATTGGTGAGAGGGAGGTCGGGTTACCTCCACCGTGCCCTGTCCCCTAGCTGGTAATGGCCGGTTCCCTCAGTACACTGCATTATGCATCAGCATTAAGGCAAATGGAATGAAGCAGAATCCAATTACAGAAGAACAAACAGGTGGGCTCAGTGCAGCTTAGGAGCAGTATTGTTTCAATCACAGCCCAAGCCAAGCTTTATTGTAACTGAAATTTTATCTACAAAACACATTTCCTATGTCTTTCACTGGAAGATTACATTCCAGACATGACGAATAACCAATAAATATCTTGAAAGAAAGCTAAAAGCAAAGATGTCTAAATACAGAAGCTAAAATTGACATAGCATATGGGTTATCCATCATCTAGCAGGTGAAATGGGGGAGGGGGAACAATGCAGGGTGAGTTTTGTTTGTCATTTTGTAAACATCAAATCTGTGTCTTCTGAGCTTTTCTCATAACCACTAAACATTTTAAACATTTGAGTGTTTGCCAGTATCAGCACAACCACAAAGCCTAATGCAGTCGGGCAGTCTTTAACTAATTTCTAATGAAAAAGTTTCCTCTTTTCACCCGTATGTTTAAGTTTGCTGTGTTTGTAGTGGTCAATTCCACACACACACACACACACACAAAAATCCACTGAACATACTTAGCCCAGATGTCCACCAAAGCTAATCATACTGTCACAACAAACTGTCAGCATTTTATAGAACAGCGTTACGCAGAAAGGCATTCCTTCGGTTTCAGTTACAAAAGTCAAACCTTGCACAGACTTGTACAGGATCATGTGAACGTGTAACATGAATAGCATGATGTTAGCGTGCCTGTAGCCTGTGTCAAGTCTCCAGCTGGTTTTAATAATGGCGCTCCATTCCTTAGATCACTGCTTATTTGTTAGATGGGAGGGGTTAAACTGGAAAGTCTAATGTTGTGTCCAGCTCCGAGCATTCCTCGTTAGCTAATTCTTCAAGCTCGGAGAAAAACAGCCCGTTGGCTTTGTCTTTCATTTAGTAGGATTACCCATGTGAATTACCCCATGCAAGCTTAGAGTGTATGTCCAAAAGTTCAGGATTCTGAATTTACATAAAATTGTGTACAGGGGAGAAGAAGCGGTGAGAAACGAAAAACTTCACTTTCTAAAAACTATATGCCAGCATCTATGTTTCTTTTATACAGCCTCCTTCCCAGGAATCTGCTATTCCGAGACCAAAAATTACTTGTGGCATCTATTAGCTTTCACTGAAAAAAGAACAATGTTGGACTAAATAAACAAAAGAAAACTTTTAATTCAAGAGACTTGCTTTATTTATTTTTTTTAGAGAGAATGCTTGCATGACCCCTCTAATAAGAAATATGAACTGTTTCATTGTTCAGAATAATCTCTTCGTTGCAAACAACAGCGCACACTTGACTGTGTGAAACACATGTTCAATAAAGTGTCCATATGCACTGACATACACATAATGGCTAAATGTGCCACAAAAATTACTCACCAACATCTTATAAAGCAGCAGACTTAAAAGGACAAAAATGTATCTATTTACAGGCTTTAAAAAAAATGTGAATGCGTATGTGTGTTTGCCTTTATACACAGAATCTGTATGTGTGTGTAAGAAGATGGAAGAGACTATCGACTGAAGAGGCCCATTAACCAGATGCTACTACAGCGAACACACAATGGGAGGGAATGAGGGAGCTGAGGAGCAGTAAAAGAGGAGGGTTTGGATTCATGCATCAGAGGGAACATAAACTTCTCCCCCTGGTGATAGCTGGCCTTTTGCTCCTTCCTTGTATATTTCAATCGTTGGCAAAAGTGCACCAAAGTCATTCCTTTTGCCACATGTGCAATTGGGACAAGGTCACAAGCTATGAGGAAAACACTGAGAGAAATATAAGTTGAGAAGGGGAAGTTAGATGCAATCAATAACGCCTAATTATACAGTGCAACACTTTCCTCACACTACTGAATGTCAGAGCACTTGTGTAAGGATACAATTATTTCCTTGTCAAAGTGCATCCAGCATCATAATTTTGTGGAAGACCACATAATGACGCTCTTACAAATTACTCTTGTCGTCTTGAAAATGAAAAGCGAGTGATTGAAAGTCTGAAAACCCTTCAATTTCATCAACCGATTCATGTCTTTGCACTCAAATTACAATAAAATGGATGATTTATTAATCTATGGTGGAGTTCGGCGTTTTAAGGCAGTTACAGAATAATAAGTCTGTGCATAATAATGGTTCATTACTACACTTAGTGTCTCACGTAGGATCATAATATTATTGTTATGGCCCAAGTACCCACCCACTGAATAAACGAGCAAAATTGTGAGGCTCTGTGTGTGTGTGCGCGAGTGTACAGTAATGTGCGCACTGTAACAACGGAAGAATAAAGGAGAAAAATATACAAGAATTAACCAATTAAACACAGTCGCTTGCAGATTAACACTGTACTGTGCTACACAATGGTTATAGATGTTTAGGTTTTTATGCATCACGCAGTTAAAAACTATCCTGAGCAACGAGTCCTGCAGTAGATACCGTGGCGATAAAGAGCCCTCAGCTCAACATTATCATTTCAGTCTAGGATTACGTGAGGAAACAGAAGCAAGGGAGGCAGCCTTAGTGGGAGTTAAGCAAACCCAATTTGCTTTTAGCAAAACCTTTGCACAGTACTATATCTGTTAATGGTTTAATGGCCAGGGATAGAATGTCCTTGACTTTGGGATTGTGAATCATAATCAGTTCCTGAAGATGGCTGTTAGGTGCATGAATCATAATAGGTTGAGAGGAACCGTGTGCACTTTGATTCACAGCCCTCGCCTGCCCTATTTTTCCACTGATCTCTTGGCTTTTCACAGCCACTCTGTTTTCTGGCAGGCGTTGTGATGACTACTTTAGGGGCGGTCAAACTCGGATAACTTGATTAGAGACTTTTCTATCTCGCCTTGCTTTCTCTGGGCTGTCAACAAGTATGCCATGAGTTCACTCATGGTCTATTATTAACCAAGTCTGGCCAACAGGCTAGCTAACTGATTGACTGTTTTCAATTTATTTAAAAAAAAATGGATGCCTGAAGTTCCAGTGAGCTTGTCATGACCAAAACCAGTTTATTTTTGCGTTATTGGATCTCATCCAAAACATGTGCAGGCTTGTTTCCACGACTGGGGGAAAAAAACAAAAAAAGACGCCATCTGTAAGTCAAAATGTGTCATTATTCTGTCAAAAATTTAAATTGGGTATTTCAAAATATTTTTTTGACTGAGTTAAGACTTTGAGATAGTAATCCAAAACTTCAGCTCAGCTCTGCCTGGCATTCTTTTTCCCATAGAACCCAGCACATTGAATTGACACATTTACCAATGTGTTTGATATACAGATAGAGATAGATAACATATTTGAGAAATCTGTATCTTCATTAAGGCACCAAGAACACCCAGAAGGACTTCGGTCATGAAATACTGTAGACAAGAAGATAGAAAAAAACATTTATTTATGTATGTTTTCGGGGTGGCTGTAGCTCAGGAGGTAAAGCGGGTAATCTACTTATTGGAATGTTGATTGTTCAATTCCTGGCTGCTCCAGGTTGAATGTTAAAATTCGTTCTTTGACAGAAATATCTTGGGTAAGACACTGAACCCTATTTGCTCTATTCAAAGTGTGAATATTGGGTACAAAAGGCTTAGAGTGTAGTGGGGGGAAAATTTTGGTGTGAATAAGGCATGTTCAATAAAGTACTCCCTGTGCTCAAGTAGAGTGCAAAAGTGCCATATAAGAACCAGTCCCTTTACTGTTAACCATGTTTTTGGAGAGCAAATCATTCCACAGTCTCTTATTAGTAGTAATTTAGTTTTTGAATACTCAAAATATGTATTAATCACTTTGAACAAATAATCAAACCTATGCATTTGTATCTGTGGCATGCATTCTGGGAGGCAAAAACACTGAGCTTATCTAGTGCCAAAGAGGCACAGGGAGGACACTTAATTAAAAAAGCAGTGCCATTGGCAGCTGCTAAGTACAAGCTCCCCAAAAAAAAAAAAAAATCCCTGAATCTGAACTGACTCCTGCAGAAAAGCCGTCGACTTCTGTCTTCTTTGTAAATCTGGGACTTCTAATAAATGTTCTGGTGGTCATTGTGGAAATCGTGGCTCTGTTATTAAGATTTAAAGGATTATAGGACAAATGTTGTGCGATTTGTGGCTTTTTTTAATTAATTTTTTTCACTGAGGTTATTGAACGATGATTTGCCTCCTGGTCTTACGTAAAGTTTGTTAAACGTGCAGTCCCACTGAGTTTGTACTTGAGCAGGTATTCTAACAAGACCCTCGGTGGAAGGCCCTGGCTTCAAACTAATAACATATGACTCTATTATGCTTCTAACAGGCTGAAATGCACACAGCTTAGTGACAGCACACCTTCCCATGTCCACGTTTATATGTCTGTGTCTATAGTGGGGAGTACTGTATTAAACCCAAAGGAGAGGATTAGATATAAGAGAGAGACAATAAATGATATAGTAACCAGGGGAGATAGCGGTGGAATGTATATCCATCTATCAGGATTATAATAATGCATTCCAGACAGTGTGGATCCGGGTGCCTGTTATGTGTATCTGTCCATGTTTATTTATGCAAAATGTGGATGAGTGTGTATACATTTGTGCAAGTGTCGTGTTACTCCATGTTGTCAGATCATTTCTGAATGCCAATGACAGCCCTGATTTTTCATTTGAATGGATGATGCCCGTCCATATGCAGGATACCTCCTTGTACCACAAATGGAACTGAGTTGACTCTTTATCATTATTAGCAAGTCTTCCATAGCCCCGGAAAAACACAGAGCACATACGCCACCCCCGCCTTTATTTCATTTTTGCCATTAATGCCATTTTTCTGTGGCTGCCATTTCCTGCTCTGTCTCTGCTTCTCTCTCCTCTCCAGAGTGGCTTGAAGGATCATGGCGCATCACGGGATTTATGGTCAATCGCGAGACAGCTACAGTCCACGTCTTGAAGAATCTTTTAAAGCTTTGTGTGCATGTAGCAGTCCAGAAAAGCTGAAATATGTCTTATGAGATTTTGTAAAAAAGCCTTATAAATATCAAATGTTTTCTCTTGTTTTTTTAAGCTCGCTATTTATGATCAGTCTTGGCTTTGTGTTGCATTAGCATTTCGCATTTTAGCCTACGGGCATCTGGAGACTGATTGAAACTTTGCTAAATGTTTTTCATTTTGTAATACAGCATGGATATAATCGCCACCGCAGTCTGGGTTTTGATAACGCATTAAACAAGTGTTCATTTGATATCATGCACAGACTTTCCAAAGGACTGTTCGTTTCTGTAATAACCACAAGATAAGACACAAAGATATTATTGATTGTGCGTTCTGTGAGAAGCAGTTCCAGTCTATGAAGGCAAGCAAGTCAAACGGCAAGAAAATGTCTTTTTAACCACCGGTCTGCCACTGCATTGTTACTCCAAGTAGTTTCCTTTTTCTCACAAATCTTGCCTAATAAACATCATAACTCTGCTCGCTTGTTGCTTGCGGTGAGGTGCCGCTGATATTGGATATCTGCCCTTTTTGATTAAAATCACTGATACACGATTGTGGATTGTGTCCATATTAGAAAATTGTGCTTGCATCAGCATTCAGCGAGATGGGCTCCACTTAAACCAAGACTGCTCTGTGAACTGTGACCCAAGAAGGGCTCCCGCTGTCCAGGCTTATCCCAGCTGTCATTCATGGAGGCAGACACTTGCAGAATACTGCATTTTGCTGAACTGCTTATGTGACCAACATTGAGATAATCCCCCTCCTGCATCTGAATGTGTTCACCATTATTTACTTTGTTAACTCTGTTTTGCGTTGACTTGTACACCAAGATAAGGCTCCTGACCAACTCTTGTTTTCTTACATCTTTAATTAACTGCCTCAAATGGAGAAAAACAGGATGACGCAAACTAAAATGAAGAATTATGACCTCTATTTTAGTGAATTTCCTCCATCCTGCTAGCGTTGATTAAGCGCTTTCTGTTCTCGAAGCAGATGACAGCAGAACCCTGTCTCCTCTCTCTAATTTTATCAGAGATGCAACAAATCAACCTTCGACCTGCATCAAACTCACAGGGCGAAAACACCATTAAGGGGCGTTTTCTCTGCAGGAATATGATTTGACATCTTAATTTTCATCTACAAACAAGATAGCAAATCAATCACGTTGCTGAGGGCAAATTTTTCATCCCCTAGTCCCTCCGGTCATTTAGCTACAGAAAGTTAATAGAGAAAGGAAAAGATTAATATTCTGATACTGTATGTCAGCACCGTTTACATATAAGGCCTCTGTTGTGTACGGAGACAGACTGTGCTTACTCAAAATGAGTACAAATCTGAGGAATATTGATTGTGAACAGATTTTTTTTTTTAATCTAGGATGCATGATAAACTATTACGTCTCAAGTATATGAGCGCTTTCACAGTATTGCTTACCTCAGCTTGTGTGTTCATGGATAGTGACCTTTGCCTTGGGACACACTGACATTTCAGTTGAGAGCGGTTATGCAGCATAGCCAGCTTCAGTGGGTAATGATGCCTAAGATTTTCTCTGTTGGCTATGCCACGCTATACATTTACACAACAGTCTAACTATGGAGAATAACAGGTTTTTTCACTTTAAATGGCAAACATATATATATTTATTTGAATAAATATATAAGTAAATGAGTGAAATCATGTTTGAATTTTGGATGTTTTTTTGTTTTTTTTAATTAAACGGTGCCAATTTTCCCCATAGTGTGATAACTAACAACTAGCTAAAAAAGCCAGATGTACTGCGTGTTCACGTTCCACATGAACCCCACAGGAATCAACTTTTTCATGCTTCAAATAAATCACAAAATTTTGGCACAGCCAGTACTTAGGTGTTCCTAACAAGATGCAGCACGAGCCAGAGTTTAATTAGTGTTTACTCGCGGTTGCACAGAATTTGACAGCAGTCTTTTTCTTTCTTTTTCATCATTAGCAACAATAATGAGACTGGATATTGTCACAAGGTAGTTGGCTAAATCCTGTCATAATAACAGTCAAGTTAAATATCAGCAAGATTGTTTCATAGCTGAATAAGCATTCACATCTCAGAAACTATAGGACGTAATATCATCATTATCATTAAAAAGAGCTAAACCGTGTATTCACTTCATTAAATAAGAATGATGGCATTAGACATTGACAAAGTGCTGCAACTGTAACACTGAAAATATTCCTGCAGAAGGCTTAGTAACACACTGGAACAATGAAACCAAGAGAAAACGCTGCACTAAACGTTATTAAAACTCCAACTTTCTTGGCCAACTCAATCTTTGCTACAGAAATAATGCCATCTTGTCAGGCTCATGGTCCACTAACACAATTTTTCCATTCTAGGGTTTAGCGCAACATAGTAAGCCCTAACTGAGATTAATAAATGATAATAAACAACAGCTGTAAAACTGAAATGTTATGTTATATCCACACTAGCGCTAGAATTTATCTGCACACCATACAAGAGTATTTGTGATTTCATGTGAAAATGGCAGGCACACTGAATGTGCTCAAAGATTCCCATTCATGAAAAGGTGAGAAGGAAAGATGGTTGAGAATATGCATGTTTTCAGGTGTTTACTTAAAACACAACAAACCCAAGAAAACCAGGTTTATTTATTCGATTTAAGTGCACATTCACTGGATATTTTTGCAATGTAGTTCCCGAAATGTGAGCAAACACTCCATCTGCAAGCAAGATTGGTTTAAGGAGGATGGATGTGTTTCTTCCTGTTTAGATTGCAAAAAGGTTTTGTAAACACATTAGTCTAAACAGCCAATAAGCTGATAGGTATGTTTGTAACACAGGGAATTGAAGCTAAAAAAAAAAACCTGCTTATTTTTATTGCTTATTTGTGTCACTTTGCCAAATATTAGACACAGAGGGTTAAAGTGAAAATAAATATTTTCTCCATACGTTTGAATGGAGTTAGAGGATTATCTGTAAAACACACGGCAGGCAAAACCCAGCCAGCATCTGGACAAAGTTCAGTGTTTTTGAATAAAGACTCGGCTTGCGAGCATACAGCACATGAGGGAAATCTGCCTGAAAAGCTGACTTCACTTCAAGGTGCCTGTAAAAAATTGCAGCTGATGCCCTGGTGCTGATGTGCAAACAAGAAAAGAGACTCCCAGTTACTGCAGCATTTAGTATTTTATTCAGTATTAGAAAGGGAAAAACTGTATGTTAAGGTAAAAATGCAATCCCTGGGAACATTGCAGCGATTAAGTTATACTGTTACGATTTAATTTCGCCACTTTTTTAGTTTTTCCTGCGTTAGAAATTAGTATTTTTTTACTACAATTGAATATCTGAAAAGGTTGCATTTTTTGTCGCGCTGGTGTATTAAGAAGATTCGGTGATCACACTGATGATGATGATGATGACAGAAGCTGCCACAGATGAATTGTAAAGATGTAAAAATGTGACTAGCTCTCCCTCTCTCCATATCCCTTCTTCAGCTTTACATCCCGTCTCCTAAAGAGACTGTCCAATCCATTAGCAGCCATCTCCCCTGCTTCCTGTGGACATTCAGGCTGAACACAATGACAGTGGGAAATCACATGTCAGATGACTTCATGGTAGATGACTTTAATATCCGCCACACTAGCCAGTGAGTATATACGCTGAAATCATTCAATAGCCAATGAAGCCGCGGGCCACTAAACAAAATATGGCGTGCTATAGCAGAATGGATGTGTTCCATGGAAGCCCTGTCGGTCGCAGTGTAATTTAATCCAGCCCTTAGGACAAGCATCTCTCAACAGAAATGGGGAAAAAAATTGCAAAAAGAGACTTGAGGGAGTGGATGAATTTTATAACCCTACACTAACCCCTATCAACTCTCCCAAGTCTGGAGACCCCCCCTCCCTCCTGATTTAGTATGAGTGTCAGTGTGAACTGGCTATAAAAGAAAAGGAAAATCTGGTTACTTTTAACAGATAAATGGCCAAAAACCTGATTGTTGAAAGGCTTCGGGGAAAGATTATTTCATAGACAAGCTTGAGATTGACAGCACCTATTTAGCACGAAAACAATAGCAAACATTAGTGAGATACAGTTATGTTGTTTTTCCCCCTCCCTCCTTTTCTTCTTTTCTTTTTACTCCAGTCCCTAAGAGGAAACACGTGAAAGGAATAAAGCACACAAGTGTCGGTTAGCTGTCGGGTTAACTGCTTCATAAAAGCCTGCCAATTTAGAAAACAGATCGCGGTGTATAGGTAGAGTTCAGCTGTGCTCCTGAGTCATCTTTGGGAGATGAAAACAAAAGGACATGGGATTGTGACAGCTGCGCTGAGCTCCATTTGAGCCGCAGGCTGACAATTACAGAAACCTCTTTTTTAACCTTTCTTTAACCAAGAAAAGTGACTATACGAGTATATAACTCATGTTCTGTCCATGTGCATATATTACTGTAGAGGAAGGACTCGTGCCATTCAGTTCCCCTATTACCTTACTTTGATAAAAGCTCATTTCCCAGGGGCCTCAACTTCAGATGAAGTCAGTTAGGCTCAGTTCTTATGCCAAGAAGCAGACAACTTAACATCGAACACAAGCTACACAGAAGAATAATATAATACAGAGAGCAGGGCACTCCTTTTTGAAAGATACAGTATTGTGAAGCAGGAGAAGAGAGCTATAACTTTCAGACTGTCTCAATTTAACTCCCCTATGAATTCCATTGCCATTTTAGGGAAGAGTTTTCTGTGGTTGACGAGAGCAGTGTGAAAAGCTTAGCTGAAAGCAGAGCATGAAAGCATCTACTCGGATCACTGTAATGCCACCCTCAAAGCTCTGCAGCAAAATTGAGAAAACATAGTTGGGAAATAGCAGCCCTCTCGTGCTGTTGTAGTAGTAGATAAACAGTGGGTCAGGAAAGGGCCTTCCAGGTATGTTATTCCTGTTGAATTACATTTTTTGGGATTCGTATTTTTTCTGTGGATGCTTGGGTTGGTTTTTTTGTTCTTTGAAAATAACAGCTTTTGGAAGTATCACACGACAGCACAGTATTAATATTAATGCGACATTAATATATAAAACAGCCTAAATCTTGTATTAGTAGTGCCATTTCTTGTTATTTCACTGCTGTTTCTTCTACAGTGTATTGTAGATGTAATGCACAGCATATACTCATTCAGAGCAGGTACTCACAGATGTAATAGTATTCTCTGCCCGGTCTGAACTCAAAGCCCAAGGAGAAGGGAGTGAAGAGCTGGAACTTCTCTGAAAACTTAAGTGGCCCGTTCGGAGAGTGCGGCCTGTTGCATTCCCAGCGTTTAAAGCCTTTGGAGGTGTGGTCACACGTGCTATAGCCATCATAGTTGACCATGTAGAGGACGTAGCGCTCTGTCCGTTCCTCAGGCACTGTGTCTTCATAGTGAGGACAGTAGACGTCAAGGTAGTCGTTTATGCACACATCGATGTGGTAATCCCCACGGTGGAACCTGGTTGGGAAAAAAAGAAGGAGGCAGAAAAGGGTTAACCTTCAAAATTATTTTCAATGCAAACCTAGTTTTGAATGATTTATGTGAACACGCTACATCTCGCAGCACTCTTTCAGTATTTGGTGAAAATTTGCATGCACCAACACTCTCATCCTCTAGCATCAATAAATCTAAGTGGGTTGGTTTATCTATAAATCTCTCTCTGTAACAAATATTTACTTGTGCATATGCCTTCTGAATGGTAGCAAAATGAAGTATCCAACTCTCCCTGTAAACATCTTTCCTCAAACAGTTTTCCTCAGAGTTGGAACAAAAAAAAAATACATTTGCTTGAGGATTTTTGTACAGTAAAAAAAAAAGTAGAGTAGAAATGGTCACAGAGATATAGGATGGCAGGATGGTTCAGCCAGTAAATGTCAGTGATTGGAAAAATACAGGGCCAGACTGTCTCTGAGGGCTGTGCAGTGAGGCATTTTTACAGCAGCAATGATCTAGAACAGGCCACGCAGGGTCAGAGGGCTTCAATACATACAGGGAGATTCATCAAAAGGCCACACATTGTCACAGGCTAGCACTAACATACACACAATCTCACCACAGTCTCTGCGGCCCAACACGCAGCCCTCTTATCTGTGGAATTTTCACATCCTCCAAAATCAGAGAGCATTTTCTGCATTGCGAGTGCTCTCGTTGACCCAGGGTGGAGTGACCCTAACCTCTGGGTCACGAGGGGGTTTGGAGAGAAAATGCCAAACACCTGTAAGCTTGCTAGGGATGCCCCAATTAGGCACACGCACACACTTGAAGCAGAACAAGAGTGATAATGTGAACCGCAGAGTTGACAATTCCTACGCAGCTGGCGTGACTGACTCGCTTCACAGAGAAACCAGGTGGCGTGAGGCGAGGCCCTGGTTAAATGTCGCGGGAGCACAACCTTACAAGAGTTTGGATCAAACTTATAATTAAAAAAATCGCATCTGCTGTCTATGGGAAGAACTCTTCAACCCCCACAACAGGCAAGAAGCGTACGACAGGACAAATTCATTTTATATAAGAATTTTTAGGCTTAGATTTAAAGCACCAAAGCAGCATAGTGACCTTTTATCATTCAGTATTTTCTTTTCATGTCCATTAAGTATTGCGTATTTCTAAAGAAACAAAAACTGCATGTCTCTTTGTATATGGCGAATAGGCAGTTAGAAAGAACAAGGTCAAATTAATGACAAAAAAAATTCTAACTCATGGTGTAAAATACCATAATACTGCCTTTAAAGGATGCTGAAACCGTGCTTTCACTCTCTTTCCTACCACTTATTTGATTTCTCATTTCGAAAACTCCAGCTCTATTGTTCTGCCTCTAAAGATTGAAGCTCCTACAATCAAACACATGTATTGAAATCCTGCTTGGCTCGCATCAGTCTGCAGTTTATCTGGTCACTCTGCAGAGAATAACAATCACAATGAAAACCAGGCGCCTGATACTGAAGATCAAATAGTCATTTTAGCAAAAAATCTGGTTTTGGGGCCTTTTAGTTGTTACTTTCTTCATGTTGGTGTAATGGAACAATTATTGCTACGATTGAGCAACAAAACTGAACCAAGCCATTTCTCATTACCGCGATCATGTGTGTCCTCTGGCTCTGCGCGGAATATTTGTGTGCACGTGTGTATATTTGAGCATGAGCTAGCATGAAATGCTGTTCTTCTGTGTTTACCCGAGTAGGGTAAATATCAGCGTGAGGGTGTTTACAACCAAGGCATAGAGCAACTCATCTGTAACATTTCATTTAAAACATGTCTGTGGAGGTCCAGGAAGAGCCATGCATCTCTCGCGCTGCTTTAAAATGTCACTGCGTTAATGGTCAAATTCTCCCGGTCGCTCCTCCCAGCTTATGTGTATGTGTACATTCTGCGAGTGTGTGAGCAGGAGCGAGAAAGAGTGTTAGAGAGGGAGCCTGTATGCGTGCGTGTGCCTGTGTGTGTGTGTGATGTTTCAGCTGCCCTTCTCTCCCTGCCTCAGCAGTCAGAATAGTGGCTTGTGGCCCTGACTGCAAATGAAGCAGAGGATGTTTGGGTGAGTGAGCACATAAAAAGGGACAGGACAGGCATTTGTAACATGTAACCTACTCAGTCACACACCCACCCACCCACATATACACCCACACACACACACACGTATATGAAACAAGCACAAAACTAGTACAAACCCTCACACACATGCACACCCATTAGAAACAGGCACACACATACATTAGGTGTGTGTTATCAGATGAGCGAGCACCCTGGCACATTGGCAAAGGAACAGCAGTGAGACAGCCAGAAGCTGCTAATGGCACCGAGTGAGAAAGAGACCGAGGGTGAGAAACAGACAGGGAGGCAGAGACAGAAAGGACCTGGTTCCAAAAGAGGGTGAGAGAATACAAAGAAGAGACAGCAAGACTGAACGCAGCAGATAGCACTGCCAGGCTTCCTGGTGAATCCACATCTTTGCAGGAGTTACTCAAGCATGCATTCATCATTAAAGGAGATTTTACAAAAGCTGCATGTGCATGGCATGATTGTGTGAGCAGTCAAATCTCTAAAACCTCCATCACCATTCAGGGAAGGACTCATCAAGATGTAGCTTCATGGATTTTTTGTAAAAAGTGTTCATTTTCCTTACGAACTTTTAGAAAAGTCAGTTCTGCTTTGTTCATTATCATGCAATGTTTTGGACGTTTTCCCCAAGCGTACATCGGTCTGTATGTTGGATGAAGAAGCGCCAAGGTGTTGCTCAAATGTAATGTAAATTTAAAGCAGTGCTTTATTAGATTCCAGAAGAGTGACAGGCATAACCAAAAAGAAAAAAATCAAGAAGAGCGAAATATGAGCAGAAGGGCAAGCCAACTAATTTACAGGTTTTTCTGCATATGTAAGTCAGGGATATAATGTGTGAAGGGTATAGAATTTTTCAGCCATCTGTCATAACAAATTAAGAGATTTATCAATGATAAAAACCAGTTCTGCTACACTCAAATATAAAAAAGAATGTGCAAAAGGATCATTAAATGATCCAATTAAAATGCATGATTTTGTCTTTAAATGTAAGATAAACGTGCATCTTGTAAAGTATTCAGCAAGTACTCTGAAATTGAAAGAGTGGTGTTTTGGTTCAATCTCCAGCTCCTCCACATTCACAAGAATCTAAACCCTGAGTTGTTTCCAGTTGCAGGTAAACACTCTGCTGTCATTTGTGTGTGAGCGTGTGAATGGGAAACGCATCGAAAAGCACTTTGAAGACCGTTTATTAATGCTAAACATTTACTCCACCCAGCCACCAGAGACGCTTCCCTGTATTTTAGAACAAACTTCTGGCAGCGTCATGAGCTGTAATCTTTTCCGTTCTTCTGAGAAACTGTAGCGGCACAGAACGGCAGCGGAAGCCTTCCAGCGGTAAAATGGCTAGGTAATTAAGGAGCAAATTTGGATAGCAGGCTAATTGTCAAATGGTGATAATTACATGTCTTTGTTATGCCACAGCTGTCCCAGCGAGCTGTGGGTCACAACACAAAGCGAGGAAAATCAGCTGGACACAGAGCATGAGTGTGTGTGTGTCTGTGTGTGTGTGTGTGTGTGTGTGTG
>NW_024582395.1:1489359-1519468 GCF_018398535.1 Haplochromis burtoni
TGTGTGTGTGTGTGTGTGTGTGTGTGTGTGTGTGTGTGTGTGTGTGTGAGAGGGAGAGAGAGAGAGTGTGAGGGATAATCTTTATTGCCAACTGATTACATTTTCACACCGCCTCCTCAGGCCCTTTGGGTTAAAACTGAAGGGGCAAGTATTGTCAGCACACACACACACACACACGCACACACACACAGATACATAGAGACACTTGCACATGCAGAGTCACAAACAGAGCAAGTTTGGGAGAGCTGGAACAGTGAAGTGAATTCAGGGTAAGGTGGCAAACCACTGCAGTTGCTGATTGGCTCATTTCCATTTCAATTACACAGCCCAGTGACATTGCTGTGCACACACTCGGGCGCATTCACACTCGCAGAGAGACAAACATACACACAAATACGTACACACACACACACACACACACAGGTCCTGCGCATGCTGTAGGCTTATGCGCTCTCGTGAGGCACTTCTCTGAGCTGTGCATCGGTAGCTGCAGACAGAAAGCAAGAAGGACAGGGAGAGATAGATAACCTGAGCGAAAGAGAAAGGCAGAGGAGGAGAGCAAGAGCTCAGTGGCAGGCAGAGTGAGAGTAATCCAAACCATCTAACCAGTTGAATAAGTGAGATCCAGTAGAAAGAGGAGACTGCATGGCAGAGCAGTACTCTAAATACTACTGCTCAGAGGTGTGACCCGAAAGCAGAGGCTGCTTCATGACTAACACAGCGTATCAGAGAGGTACGATCATTCTATGTTAATGCTTTGCTTCTGTATTATGAGAAAATATGCTCTAAAACGTGCTCTTCGCTTTTCTTTTCTTTTTGTTTTTTTCCAAGACGTAAAGGGTGAAGACGCAGCAATAACGTGCATCCCAACGTGTGCTGACAAAGAGAGACTGCCACTGGTGTCACGTAAAAATGATCATGACAACACTGATGAACACAAGGAGGCAAAAATAGTGTTAACATTTTATGTAGAAAGAAATCCCTGGAACAATTCTGCTTCATCTTTCTTTTCTTTTCTTTTTTTTTTTTTACCTGCACAGACTTTAACAAGAAATGCTAAGATTAGACACTGCTGACAGCTGCATGTATTACAAAGCCAAAGCCCCATCTACCTCAGTACAAAAGATCATCTCTGTTTGTCTCTTCTTCTCTTCCCCCAGTTTTGAAATGTATTTTCTCGCTCACATCCCCTTCTTTCTTGATTTTTTCCGCCTGCCTGAGTTTCTCGCTTTGCCCAGTCCTGCTCATGACCCCAAATCAGATCTATTTACATTATTTCAACACTCCCTGTTGAAATTCAAACATCTGATATATTTTCAATTCAATATCCTCAGGCAATGTTCCGTTGCTTGATAAATCAAATCACAGTAACCTAGAAACTAGAAATGCACTGGGACCTTAAAAGGCAAGTCTTTTATTGTTTTTCCCTCAACTTTTCTCTGCATCCCGTTGACCGTGTGTATGTGTGTGTGTGTGTGTGCTTACATGTATTAGTGTGTGTGCGTGAGGGTGCGGGTGGGGTTATGCATGTCCTCCTAAAGTGAAATATAATTTGTTGATTTTGATCCAGAGGGAGAATCTGTTTAGCCAAGAGAAGATGAACTCTGACTGAACCCGGCTAGGGAATACATGCAAAAGCCTTTGGAGGGCCATTCAACACATATGTTCCAAACACACAAAACAAACACTTCAAGATATAGTTTTCACACTTGTCTAATTGCAGATGTTTGGTTTGGGTCTGAAGATGAAAGGAGGAGAAGAAAGGCAGTACTGGCAGACAGAAAGACGTAAAGGGAAAGAGGAAAGCGGCTGCTGCTCATCATTCTTGTTGATAACAGCTGTTAGAAAGGGATTTAGCCTTTCCAGCCAGATATTCACCTTCTTATTACTGATGGCAAAGCAGTGTAATGGGGAGAGGGGTGAAGAACTGATAACTGAATCCAGTATCTGTGCTCGACAGTCATCTTGACTGCTATGTTAGCAGTTTGGGACCTTGAGATGGAAAGCATTTTTCTTTGTGTCTGAGAAAGTAGCAAAGGATGACAATGCAGCTTTCTTGATTGCACATTTTACAAGTCCTAAAATTATTTCTCCAGCAGGTTAACACATAAACTGGGCATTGACAACCCTCTGTAACTGGTTATACCAAGCCAGAATTGGGATTGGAGGCTTCAACGAATCATTTTGTCACATTATAATGGAATATGGGACGCTTAAAAAACAGTGTTATTTAGTAAGAATGTATTATATGCAAAATACAATAATGTTGCCGAGCAAAAATCTAGGAATACATGGACATTTGGACGATATACAACACAATAATTACACATCGCCCTGCATTTTCTGGCAGTTATGGGTTTTTTTTGCCCCATTTGACAACTTTGCAGCGAAGTTGTCATTTTCCTTAGAGAAATGACCACAGCTATAAAAAGGGCACATTGATGAGAGATTCAAATCCCAAAATACTACTGAAGAAGTACAGAGATGGCTATGAAGTTGGAGAAGGGCGCAGTGAAGTCAGAACATGCGAGAAATGTCAACTTGTTGCATGAGCTGACAGCCGCATTCCTCGCTCACTAACTGGTCGATAGGTTTACAACGCTGGGAGGGGTTAGAGGATGAGACACAGTGTCATCAGACCTATAGAATATCATATATTACTGGTATGCCTGCGGGACAGGTGTCTATGAATGCAGGCATGTTTTTATGTGTTCATGCTAGATATCGACTATAATGTGCAAACACATCCACACACACAGAAGTGCATAGCTGCTGGTCATGGTGCATTTTATTGTGTCCATCTGCTGGAGCTTTATGGACGGTGTACTTCAGGCTCAGAGCAGGTGGTCAGCCCAATATAATATACCGACTGTCAGCAGTGAGGGACGTGCCCATGCTTTTCGTCACCTTTCCCACTCCCACGTAGTTTCATTCGTTCGCCTCTCCGAGTCTTTTCTCCCTCTTCATCTCCCTGTCCTTTACTTCCTCACTCTTTTTTCCCCCTCCCGCCCACCTCAACCCCTACCACCCCTTGACTGTGATCTTACAATATTCATTTCTGCCATTTATGTCTGTCAGCAGTCATTTTGCCCCAGGGAGACAATGAATTAAGAGCAGTGACAGACAAGTTCTTGTTCTGCTCTTGGTGCTGAGTGAAACAGCGAGATGTAGGGCTCCAGTAAGTGTTTGATGTAGTCTGCATCAGCATGCTGCTGCTCGAGTCCAAAACAGAGGGGGGAGAAGAAGAAAAAAAAGACAGACAGATACTTCCTCTGAGCTCATCTACTCACTCCTCTGCCAAACAGCCGTTTTTATGGATGTGTAACACTGATGTGTAAAAGCGATATGTGTGAGCGAATGGCTGAATATGTCTATGTGGGCCTGTGTATATCTGTCTGTGTGTAAAAGGATTTCTTTATGTCTCTCCTCATCACCAAGGGAGTCAGGGAAAAATGGCACATCCCCCAACATCCTGTCAGACCCTGGGGTCATTTTTCTGAATCACTGCTGCCCCAAGCCCACTTCAATCCCTTTGTAAATACTGTATACTTTGACATGTTTACTGGGTCCAGAGTTGAGTGTGTGCTTGCCTGCAGATGCATGTGGGCTTATTCATGGTCACACATGGGCAGTTGCTATCAATTAATGGCCATGTATCATTGAGTGGTGAAATGTGTTGGCCATTAATCATTGGTCATTGTTTTATAGTGACAGGGTATTTGGCAGCTGAGACAGAACAGTGGCAATGAAACGGCTTTGAGCCGTGTAACCCATCTTCCTGATGTGAGTGAGAGAAGGAGCGAGGGAGAGAAGGGCATCCTGTACAAATAGGGATGGAGATAAAAACTTGGTCAGGCAGTCTGGCTAGCTCGCTCTCGATAGGTTCTAAGAGGCTAGATAAACACAAACACTTAAAGTCGCCATGTGTCTGCAGCAATTAATGCTTTGTAAGTGACATAACTAAACAGTTTGATAGGTAGGCTATTATGCACGTGTAAACACAGAAAACATTCCCAGGTGCATGCTTTCATTTGTGTACAGTAGTCGACATTGCATAATGTCACTGGTACAAACCTTAAATGGAACTAAAATGGTCTCATCAATGCAGATGAAACAGTCGCTGGACTGAAAATGATGATGCTAAACAAAGGAGCGCTGTACTCACAATACACTGCTCGGGTGCTTGAGTAATGTCTCCTGTGTAGGTCACGAACGTATCTAAAACGTCTCTTTGAATGAGGCAAAATGTGGTTAAATTAAAAGAAAAGAAGTTGCTTCTTTATTTAAAATTTCTTTATGTATCTACTTTACCCATTCTCATAATTGTAGGAAATAACACAGGGGGGATATTGGGGACATTATATGATCTAAAGGTGACAAATATCCCAAACTGCCACAGAACACGCCTAGAAAAAAAACTGCTCTTTTAGTGATGAAATAGTTCCCAGTATCACTTTGGGTGGGGAGGATCTCCTATTTTGGTTATTTTATGTTCACACTGAGAACATTTGGGACTTTAAGAGAATGCTGCCATATGTTTCCTTGCTTATAGATGTTGTTTCATCTGGGACAGCATAAGTTGGAGTGAACCAGAGAGCAGACTTTGGGGATATAAAGAAAATATTCCCAAATGTTTATCCTCTAGATCATGAGTTAGCGTACCCTTTATTTCTTAAAAGGGAAAAAAGTTACCTTAATTAATCCTCCTTTAACATCCAGGAACACAGCTTAAAGGGGATATTCCCATGTGGTTCATTTTTCACTTTTCATTACATTACAGTATCTTCCGGGAACGTTACAGTAACACAACAGAAACAATACAGCAGAACTTGCAAAACAGTAGTAAGAGAAATTTTACACCCGTGTGTGCAACACTAGCTCCACTCAGCTAAAAGCCATGCCAGGTTGTCAGCTTATCGGGTCAGATAAAAAGGGAGTGCCATCAAATAAAATCAGTCACATAAGTGTTGAGATTACTCCAACAAGGCGAATGGGGTTTTGGTGGAAAAACAGACAGATCAGAACATCAGTGTAGGCTTAAAAAAAAATAGGAGTATGGTGCAACTGCTGAGTGTATTATGCACCATCACATCACGCAATATGCTTAGCACCCTGGTTGTTAAGTAAACAAGCACATAGCCAATGTCAGTCTTTATCAGACATGTTGATTAGGTCTATTAGGTTAGAAAGGAGTTCCTTGATAAGAATACAGTTAGCTTTGATCCATTAAATATTGTGTACAAGAGTACTTGTACTGTAGCATGTTATCAAGTACAAACCTGTGAAGAAAAATGTTATATATTTATTTCAGTGAACAACATCATGTTGAGTAAAGCCATCTGTGAAACCTGTAAATGCTTGTGGTTGATGGTAGCAAACTAGCATTTTCTCTTAGGGTTTGCCTCCACCTTGTTTCACTGGTTTGAGATAATGGCTTGGACATAACTGGGACTGTTTGCCTGCACTGGGCTCAGCTTTTGTATATGACCTTTTGTACAGTAAGACAAAAACCTTGTCTATTTGAACTTCATAATTACAGTCCATAATAATTCATGTAGAAAATGCTGCAAGACTTACATAGAGAATTAAGATTGGTCCCCTCATGTTTGCTGCAATGCCACTAAAGGTTTCTGCAAATGTTATGGGAACAAGAGACTTAGAGACAATGACTTTAGTAATGGCCCTGCTCTGTTTTTTAAACAGATATTTCTGTTATTGATTAAAATGATTTCTCATTGACATTTAAGGAGAGAAAACTATTTCCTGTTTTGTGTAAAAAAAAAAAAACAACAATTAAAAAAAACCCATTAAACAAGCTAGAGAGGGAGTAATGGAGAACAGAGAGGGCTTTTGTTCAGTAGATTTCTCCTGTCTAAAAAGGCAAGTACATCTGTTCTCCCCCACCTTTCTTTTGACTTTCATCCACCTTTTTATGGCACATTGGAAAAGCAGAATATCAGCCCACTCCAGTACTTGTTCTATAAGCCCTCCTTACTCTGTTTCTCAGGACAAATGATCTGCAGATAGATGGAGGAGTGGAGTGAGTGGGAAAACTGGCAGAAAGGGCAAAGATGGACAAAAAAGAAAAATCATGGAATCACATTGAGTGATAAGTAGAAGAGATTCAGAGTGGGAGGAAGGAAAAAGAAGAAAGGCATGTATTAAGGTTTGAAAGCTCCAAAAGATAGAGGGAAGGGAGGGATGAAAAGAAAATGAGATAAATATGTGGACAGATGAAATCAGAATCACGGATTAAAAAAGAAGAATCGTCGAGTGTGTGAGTGTGTGCTGCTTCATGCTTGTTCAACAATATTTTCACCTGTAGGACTGATCATGTACACACACACCCACTGACATCCCCATATACTGTATATCTATGCACTAAATGCACACACAGAGGCTGACCTTCACAGTAGGTTGCCATGGAGCTCTGACCGTATGTTATAATGTCACCACTTTCATAAAACCTGCACCTCTTTTGCAGTTCACAAACCACTAACAATATACTGTTTGTGTGTGTGAGAGAGAGAGAGCGGGTACATGCACGGAAAGAGTGTGTGCCAAGCCTTCTGTGATTAGGATAAGTTAGGTATGTAACACTTAAAAACGGAGCTATGGGAAGCCAAATGTGAACTCTTGTGTTTATCTGAGCTATGTAATTGCTTTACTGACAGACTGTAGCTATAGTTGTGCCCGTCTATACATCATTGATGTCATGTGAAAACCTTGTTGATCCCTTCCTTTGGGGATTCCTCATACTTAACGAGAGGACTCTAGCAAATACACATTCACAAGCCGCTACATTAGGTACACCTGTTCAACCTCTCATTAATCTAACTACCTAATCAGCAAATCCCACGGCAGCAACTCAGTGCACTTAGACATGTCACAATCAAGATGACCTAAAGTTCAAACCTAACATCAGAATGGAAAAGAAACTTGACTTTAAGTGGCTTTGAATGTGATATGGTTGTATGTTAAGTATTTCAGAAACGGGTGATCTTCTGGGATTTTCCTGCATGTTCAGGGTTTCAGGGTTATGTTCAGAAATGTCTGAAGAGAGAAAATATCTAGTGAGAGGCAGTTATCTGGGCAAAAATGTGTTGTTGATATCAGAGGTCAGAGGAGAATGGCCAGACTGTTTCGAGCCGATAGGAAGGCAACAGCAGCTCAGATAACCACTCATTATAACTGAGCTATGCAGAATAAACAGCACATCAAAACTTTAAACAGATGCACTACAGCAGTGTAATGCTATTATGTTAATGTAGACCAGAATCTCTGAGGAATGTTTCCTGGACCTTGTTGAATCTACGCCACAAGGAATTACGGAAGTTTTGAATGTGATAGGAAGTCCAACACGGTACTAGCGACATAACTAATAAATTAATCAGAATGCATAAGTGTTTCATTTTAATTCCAAAAACAGTCAAAACTATATTCGTCGAGTTACTAAAAAGCCACATTTACTTCATCCGTGCTCAAAGAAAGCAGCTTGGTTCAAATTTAAATTGTAACCAGAGTATTCAGAAAATAAATGTTCATTTGCTGCCCTATTGACAAGTGGTTAATGAGAAATGGTTGAAGATGAATGTCACGCTACCTGAGGAAATCTATCACACAGTACTTTGTTTCTCGAGTAAAAAGAAATCTCAAACCTACTAGTCAGTGATGTAAAAGTTTACAAAATAAATTAGATTTGTACCATGAAATTGTAGCTTTATCTTTAAAGAGATAAACAACTGTATTCCAAGCAAAGATTACAGTCAAAATGATTACGTTTTTAAAGTGCATACTTCATTTGGACGTACCCTGGCATGGTACTACTTTACTCCATTTCCATCAATAGTGATCTTCATCATTTCTTGATTTCAGTCTTGGTACCTCCCAGATAGTTTCATATAATATTACACTGAGCAGACTAGTTCTGATAAAATCACGCTTGAATGTGTTTTGTTCAGCACAAAGCCCCTGATCATGCCAAGTTAAAACTATATGACCAAAGCTTTTTGGGATTTGTGAAAACAATGTTTGCACTCGCACACTTTTCTTTTTAAGTATCTATATCTCTGCCCTCCAGCTTCTGCATACTTGAACACACTGTAAATACTGCGGTCTATTACATGGAATGGAATTAACTTGTTCACTTAATGAGAGCATATATCAACCATTCATTCATTTTTACACTAATTACTGTCTTGAGGCAATACAAGAGGTCTGTGAAGTGAAATGTAGTATAACACTGGAATCTTACGATACAAGAATCAGTACCAGGTCTAAACAGTACCCAGCTGTTGCTCAGCAGACAGAGGAAGGTTTGAACTCCGCCAAGGTTTCTGATTCATTCCCCCCCCTGGGGAGACTCATAATAAAAAGTGTATTATTTCACTGTAATAAAGGATCCTCTGAATAAATACCAGTGCTAACATCTTGTGTTATGTGATGACATGTTTTGTCACATCGTATCATGTTTTGCCCCCAATATCATCTGCATCAGTCTAGACGGTGAACGCCTGTCTGAGTAACAGTGTAGTCTACATAATAAAGCTTCGGCACCAAGTGTTGACACATCAATCAGATAAAAGAAAACAGCAATATTCTCCGATTGCTATCACCCCTGGCGGCTGCCCAAATCAGGTTTGAAAATTTGAATACAGGGTCCACAAAGGGTTAATCAAAACTTTCATCTCAACAGCGAAAGCCTATCGCAATGATCACAATCAGATTATAAGGAACTGCACAGCGCTACGTTCTCCCCAGACAGATAACTTTCAAGTTCAATTATAACTTTTAAGAACAATCGAAATTCACCAACATTCTAAGTGTTATGGCTCTATTACTGAACCGGAGAGCCGGCAGACAGGAGACGTGGCTGATGTGGCAGCGCATGGTTTAGAGGAGGTAATTTACAGAACATCTGCTGATTGAAAAAGGCAGAATGTTTTAAGAGCAGATGGTTATGGAGAGATGATGGAAGTACTTTATAACCAGCCTCGGCACAAAACAACCACTGCCATGTTTTCTAACAAGGGGCTGTTGTTTCTAGAAATGAGAGGGATTTTTCTTTTTAAACAGCTGGAAAACAAGAATGCATGAATATATTGTATGAGCGTATAAAGTCGGCAAAAAGGGTGAAAATTGCTAATATTTCAAAGAGACTTAGGTGCTGTCTTCTCGTTGCATGTTGGATTGCTGTTTGACAGAACATCCAGACTGGCCAACAGCCTGTATCCACAGGCTGTGAGGCTCCTGAACTCTCTGCCCCCCTCTCACGGACAATAACCATATCCAACTTCTTAATAGCAATGAACTGGTCTGCATTGGTGCATCATATCTTTATTCTCTTCCCCCTCCTGCCCCCCCCCCTCTTTCTTAAATAGATAACTATCATATCTGATATCATATCTCACAGTACAATAATATTGAATGGGTTGCATTGTTGTATTTTGTCATGTTTCTCAGGTCTTTGTCTGAATTTCTACGAACATTATTGCCAAGGATTGTCTTATTGCATTGGAGTCACACTGGGTTAAATATGTACACTTGGGTTTTAAGGGGTATTTATTATTTTCTTCTTTTTTTGGGGTTGTATGGATGCCCCAAACACAATTTCATTGTTCTTGACAATGACAATAAATAAATACTACTACTACGATATGTATAAACCCTAAAACAATCTATCTATAGAAATACTGACAATTTAATATTAAAATTGCTAGGTATTTAAAAAAAAATCCTGCTCAGTAATATGGAGGAGCACATATTTTTTACATTCAAATAAATATTTTAATGTCTAACATTTACTTAGGGTGACATTAACAGAAGCAGAGAGATAACAGCGAGGCTCTGAGCAACACTGTAGCTGTAACTCCAGGGGCATCAAATGATTTTTGCCAGTGGGGAGCTGACACATGGGCCTCTCCGCTAATTCCTCATGCCCGTTTAAAAGCTATATGGTTCTTTAGCTCCTACATGTCTGTGCATGCATGTGCAGAGTGTAAGTCTGTATAATGCACCAGTGTGTGTGTGTGTGTGTGTTCGGTGTGAACAAAGCATTTTGTAGGACCTTCAGGGTCAGACTCCCACGGAGAAGCTGTCAAGGTCCCAGGCAGGGGGTTAAGTGGTGTGTCGGGTACTTGGGCTCTACGTCTTATTGCGGGCAATGCCTGTGTTATATAGGGCACCAAAGGTCACTTTGCAATATAGACGTGACGTTCACACACACAGAAGCGAATGCAAGCATGTACGTGAAATCTGTGTGCACAAATAACTCCCTTAAACTGTATTTTTCAGAGCCAGTTTGTTTACCTTCGTATTGCTGTCTTTATAAATGGCTTACATTATGCCCTTGATCAGGTTGGGTTTCTATTTAACTTCATCACACACAGATCAATTGCATATTTGGCGTATCTGGCAGAAAACTAGTTTAATCGGAAATAAATGTTTGAATTGCTTTAGTAAAAACTATCTTTATGTCCGGTTGATTACGTTGCTGTAATGATCACATTTATCACAGTCTTGCTGCACATTCCAGTTTGTCTTTTTTTAGCAGGTTAATATTTCATATCTTAAAGTGACTTCACCATATACTAAGGAAATTAGAAAGTATCACTAATGACCTGAATGAACAAAACAAGTGTGCTCCCTCTTTTTGGAAAGAACAGCAACATCCCAGCTTAGCTCCGTTTAAAAGACCAGGAACTTTGTCAGTTTAACAGAGTTTGTGTCGTGTTGAACAAGCTGAGAGATGTTTACTATGCCTTTATTCTGGGCCCAGGCAAACACTGTGCACACAAGCGCACTGCGTATGATTGGCGGGAGTCTTACTGTATGCATGCACACAGTACGTGTGTCTGTGAATTCTTTGGTTATATCTGTGGTAATAAAAACCTCTGTTTGCTTTTCAGTTTCAAATTTGGATTAGCTTCACAATAAGGGAAGAACAATCCTTATCCAAACCACTTAGGAGAAAGAGGAAAAGCAATTAAGCTTTACCTTAATTCATATACAGCCAAAAGCATTCTATATTCCCAACCGCATATATGCAGACACACACACACACACTCTTCCCAAATCTGTCTTCTGATAATAGAGATTCTGATTGATTTTTGCCAAACCATATCTAGGTCTTAATTTGAAGTAATTGGGCTACTCAAGTTTCCCCTCTGGAAGAAGACAGAAGGTTTTAGCACTAAAGCAAGGTCTGTAGGTCATGTCTTGGTGGGCACATGCTGCTTTCTTCTTCACACTCGCAGCCACGAGTTCATGAACTTTTGAACCCGCCTCAGAGCTGGAAATTGAAACAATAAAGCTTTTGCGAAGAAAATGAAATTTCTACACAGTCACAGAATTGGCTGTACTAGGAAATCATTTGTGCTCTTTGTATTGTTTATTTATACACTCTAGTTGGCGTAGGCAAACACAGAAATGGTCCGCAGTATATGGTCCCACAAATAGGCACTCTCACACACACACACACACACACACACACACGCACACGCACACACACACACAAAGGGGGGTTTATGGAAGCAAGTGGTGACATGCTGTGGACAGGTTTCGAGAGGTTTAGCGACATGTGTGGTCTAAAGTTAGCGCAGTTGGAGAATGCCTTCCATCTTTGCGTCCATCCATCCCTGAGCGTACCCTCCTCTCCAGCTGTCTCCATCTCATCCCCTGACCTGAGCTGCTGTCAGGGCCTCCTGCTTCAACACAGCATACTGCACACCCACCACATGCTGCGGCTGACTACAGCAAGACCTCATAAAATAAGATTACTATCAATCAGTATTATAAAGAGGGTCCAATTATCATTTAACAATAACCACAAGCAAGACCATATGTTGTACTGCATTTGGTACATATGTTGGATTATTTACAATTAGCATTTTTGTTTTAGTATTCTTTCACATAACTCTCTTCAAACGTACTTTTCAACCTTCTCAAAGTACATTGCGGTATACATTTGCCAGAAATATTCATGCAGATGGTCCTGCACTATCACTTCTGCCTGACCTCCATGTTGTCTGTCTCACTTCACCTGCTGCTCTCTCTCCACACTCTGACACTAGCGTGTCGAAAGCCTAAACCGTCTGGTATTGATGTACCCATCATGGCACAGCAGGGGCCCCTTCATCACAGGCACACACATGCCTGGCTGAGGTGTCCCAGTTGAGGCATTAGTCAAGTGTGTTTATACTGTATGTGCAAAGAAATGGTCCATATGAAGTCAGCAGTGTAACCTTTGCATGGTTGGCTGAATCCCCTCACAGGTGCTAAAGATCAGTTCGTAGACTAATAATTTCTAAATACTAGTCCTTACTAACGCCCTCACCTACATATTTTACCGTTTCTGACGTTACACAACTGTTAACAGATGTAACTGTGTCCCTCTCCTTGTAGCACAACTCAAAAGTCAGGCGTGTTCGTGGAGTGAGATAAAAACATGAATTCCCATAAATACTGCTGACCTTTTGCTTCTTTTTCCAGAAAGAAACAAAGCATTTGGCAGATATTTTGGGAGTGAGCAGAAGACAGATCAAGATAAAGAAAATGAAAGAAAAGATTCAAGATCCAAGAAAAACTTTACTGCCATCAAGAAAAATGAACAAAATATTTCACAGATTATTAAGGGTGTTAGCAAAGGAAATATGCTGATCATAAAAGAGGGATGATGTCTTAAGGTACTGGGCAAAAGAAGAAAAGGGAAGGAGATTATCGAGGTATTACAATGAAAATCATATGTTAGTATCTAATTGACCATCTCTGCAGTTCAGCCCATCAGCATGCAGCTTGAGGCGTAGACAGGGGTGGGTTTAATATTGTGTGTGTGTGTGTGTGTGTGTGTGTGTGTGTGTGTGTGTGTGTGTGTGTGTGTGTGTGTGTGTGTGAGTGTGAGAGGTTTCTGTTAAACTACAGCAAGCACTTGCACATTTCATTTAAGCACACTGGGTGACTGGATCAGAGTAGCACCACAAGCAGTGTTTCACAAAATAAGAAAAAATTTAAGGCTGATGTTAAAATCACTGGGTGATATTACAGATGGCATTTCAGATGCATACTGACAGACCCATATGTAACATCCCAGACACTTTCATAAATTAGCAGCCTTGACACAATGAACAGTATTTCCTGAAAAATTGTGGAATGCCTGACGTGGATGCATCATGAATAAACAGCAGAGGAAATGATTGCCTTCAAAAGCTTATTTATCGGGAGGCTGAAGCATGGGTGGAGGGGTGAAAGGGGGCGGTAAGGGGAGTGAAACCTGAATTGAGTGAAAAGGATTGCGTGTAATATTTTCCACATGCTTCCAAGTCACACTTGGCTGGCCTCAAATTAAAGCAGCACACAGGTGGGCACGGCAACACATTTGAATTTCTATACGTGTACACAACCACGCAAGCATGAAAATTAAAAATAAACCGCATACACAGTAACTTTAAAATGTACATATAAGCCAGTGATTGACAGGACTAATAGAAATTGCTTGGATATTCGATTGAACTCTTTAGATTTTAATCATCAACATTCACACAAAGGGAATATAAAAAAAGGTGATTGCCAGCCACCAGCAGGCAGTAAGAGGAAGAAAAAAAACGTGCTGAAATACACTCAGGGAACGATGTAACATAGCAGATGTATACTTCTGAAGCTGAGCCTTCTCTTGCATAAAACATCAGGCATTGAGCATCTTAAGTGCTTCTATTGTAATCAGTCCAAAGCCATAACAACTCCCATAAAGGCCTGGCGAGAGTGGCTGAAGGTCCATTTAGGTGTCTACAACAAAGAGCATCACTTGATCAATAGACAACCTCGTTAGGGCAATATGCTGTGGCGGGCAGATTCTAAAGGCACATGGGGATGATGGGAGGCGGATGTGACAAGGGAAAGGGGGTTGATAGGAGACCTTCTCTGTGGTGTTTTAGCAGAAGAGAAACAAAAGCTAAATGAATACGCAGATATGGACCAACACGTATGACACACTGTCCAACAATCACTAACAAAGTGCTTTTTGCTCGAGAAAAAGAAAAACTCTTTTGAGGCCTCCATTTGTGTTTGCGTTCACTTGTGTGCATGTGTGCGCGTGTGATCGAAAGCCACTAAAAGCTCTTTAGGGGCACCTTAGGGAGCTATCCTTCATGACTTATCAACTAGGCAGACAGGCATAAGTGTGCACACACATACACACAAGGAGGCAAACACTTACATGCACTTATACACACAAAGTGGATCCTTAATGAACCCTTGTCAGGTTTGAAGGCAACAAAGGTTGGGAAGAAAAGAAGAGAGGGAAGAGGGGCAGATGAGTGGAGCGCGGAATAAAAGAAGAATATGGAGGTGAGGGGAAACAGAGATATGGGGGGGTCAATGGGAGTGGTTCTCCCTGGGCTGCTCGGCCTGGAGATCGATCGCTTATCACTGTCACCTAATCTGTCCATCTCTCCAACCCACACCCTTCTCTCTTCCCTTCTTCCTCCATCTTGCTCCGGTGCAGAAAGGTATAGAGAAAAAGGAGGACAGAAAGAGATATAAGGAGACAGAATGATGGAGTGTGCACCTCTCATGAATAGAATTAGAGAGGAGAAAGAAGGAGATGAAGTAAAAAACAAAGGCAAATGAAGACCAACAGAAAGTAAAGCAGAATGGCAGTAAGCACCAAGTGAAAAAGAAACAGCAGGTAAATGATGGAAGAGATCCCGTGCCTAACAATAACTGCAGCATCTCTTTACAGGGGTGCAACACACTTCAGGTATGTGAACAAAAACAAAAAGACTAAATAAAAACACTAAAAGCACAACCAGGCATTTGGTTCGAGCTATTTTACAAAGACATTCGTGTGTAACCTTACAAAAAATGAAAGAATCCTACAGGATATATTGTAGAAAAACTTCCGACAGACCCTTATACAGTTTAGTATCTAGCACTTGGGGAGCGCTCCACTTGTACTGTGTACAGTTCTGCATATCCTCAAAAGTCGGTTTGCATGCAGATGTTTGCAGAGTTTCATGTTAAACTTTGGCAAGTGACAAACTCTACATCAAGCACTGGACACAGTAGCCATGGTTACAACTTCTTAAATGCAAGTTGTAACCTCCAAAACAGCATGCAGAGTTTTTAATCTGCCTTCTGCCTGAGAATCGTTATATGACTTCACAGTATAAAAGCAGTGTAGTGAATAGAAACTCATAAGAGACCTACAGAAGAGAGGACAGAAATAACACATACCTATAGCATCTAAAAGCTGCACATACACCTACAGGGGAGCTATAATTCTGGATCAGACCACAACTTAAATCAACCTGAAAGAAAATCACTGATATTAATCATATATCAAGTTCTGTTTACTATAATTCGGCATTTGTGGAAACAGCAGTGCAGCAGATGAAAAACCCTCACGTGTTTTTTTCTGAGCTCCCATCTATTGCACAATTTTTACACACTGCTTCCCTTTCTGTGTCCCTTTCCATCTTCCCTTCCTTCCTTCCCTCCCTGTTATTACCCTGCTCCTATTCCCTGCCTTCTGGCTGTCTTTTGGCAGCACAGGAGGGATGACAGATGAGAGCGAAGAAACAGGAGACAGAGACACAGAGGACAGAAAGAATGGGCTGTTGTTTGATGTTGCACCTTGAACACCTTACAGCTATGAAGATTTGCTCTCCCGTGGTCACACTCAAAGGACTATAAACAACGATAATGAAAAAGCTCTTTATGTGATTTTGAATATTTCACAAATACTCATCAGCTTCAGAAAAGTGATATACAGGAAATCCAAGCGAGTGTGCCCATAACTTCAAGTTACGGGAGAGTGCGTGAGTGAAGACAGAGATGTGAAGTAGCCCTCTGTATTTCCCACAGGCTCGCTTTGAAACAATAGAGGACAGACGACGGTGTGAGTTAAGGACTAAAGGACATTAACGATGGTGTGAAAATTTCCTCCTAGCTGTAGTGAGGGCTCCATTTAGGGGTGCAATTACCCTGAACACTTAACCCCCATTAGGAGAGAGACTAACTCAGGGATGGAGGCAGGGAGAGAGGAAGACAGTCAAAGAATTGAGAGTAAGTAAAAAGTTCAGTCCATAGCCAGAAATTCAGAGACTGAAGGGAAAATTTGTACAGACAAAAACACCCAGAAATTGATCATCCAATTAAAAGAAGTAGATAAACTGAATTGCAAAACTATAGAACTTACATTTAGCAAACACACACTTTTCATTCTACCGTGTTTTCTTCAACATGCTACATTAACAAGGACGCTATGCCATGTGCCGAATCCACAGCATGTCTCCACTTCAGACACGACTCCTTTCCACTCTGTGGTTTGTTCTGGCACGGTTTATTCACTTTTCCTCTAGCAGCGAGGATTTGTTTTGTTTTTTAAAATCTCTTTTTAAATCCTCACATTGATCCAATTAAAAAACAACAACAAAAAAACAGAATAAACTCTTTTGGTAGCATGATAAGCAGCTAAAGCATTACCCGAATGGCGAGGAAGGAAGTTCTCTCGTATTCCACTGAGTGAAGCTTTAATGGCATGACCACTGATTAAAAGTATTTCTAAAATGGATGGCACAGGGGAGCACAAACAGGATGAAGATGTACAAAGGAAAAATAAACATAGACGACGGAGAGTGTAATGTCTGATGTCGGGAGATTTAAAAGAAAAACAACGAAAGTGTTGTTGCGCGCGTGTGCACAGCGTACGACAATCGCATATGAACGCATGCATGCGTGCAGACAAACAGGAACGTAACCACAGCTAAGAGCAAAGCCTTGTGTTCTACTTTAACAGCTCACCACACAAAATAACACATACATTTTTCTTTTGTCCCTCTTACAATGTTCCTCTCTCTTCATAGACCGCCTTTATTCCCGCTCTGCCTTACCACTCCATCACAGTTTCTGCCTGTCGTTGTATCAGGCTACATGTCCTCCTACTATTCTGCCGCTCTCACGATCCAGACAAACGTCTGGCAAAGTTTATTTTAACCTTAGTGTCCACTAAATTTCTCCTCTTGTTCAAGCAAATGTTCGACTTTGCTGACAGATGTGCCCCTGTTTAATTGCCTTCCCATGATACTGAGCTCATCTTGGATAACCCGATAATTAACAAACTACATCTGACATTTTCATCACTGGTCTTGTATTGTCAGCAGTTGAACTTGCTGCCAGCCAACATTATGTTGAAAATTATGCTGGGCAATATGAAATATCTTCCAGCTATAGGGGGGCGGGGAGAAAAAAAAATCCTGGATCAAGACATTTGCTTCCTTCTGGAGGTGGTTCCATTTAACATTAAGTGTAACTTAATAACGAAATTCATGCACATGCATGTACACAGAAACGGCAATTACCGGTTCTTTCCATCCATTAAGCCATACAATTTCTTCCGCTTATCTAATTCAGGGTCACAGGATGGCTGCAGGCTATCCCAACTGTCATTAGGTGACAGGCAGCGTACACCATGGACAAGTCGCCAGTCCATCACAGGGCTACATTCATTAAAAGTATTTTGATTAAGTACTATATATCCTGAGTGTATAGTGCTAATATCATGTGGCAACAGGCCCTTTCAGACCAGAGGAACCTCTTCAGAGTTATTATAACTTTTGGAGGAAGTTCCCTATTTTTTGGCATGTCCAAACTGCACAAACTAGGAACTATCAAAGTTTTGCAGTGATCTAAACTGAAGCTGTTACGTCAGGGTAGGTACTTTCCAGCACAAGCAAAACCTTTGAGAATTATGTAAGGCAACTGCTCACAATAAAAGCATGCATTGACTGATACAATTCAATTTTGACCTATCAAAGGAAAATATATAAAACGATGCAGCATTTCTTCTCAGTACAGTGAGATAATGTTTAGAGAAAATCATGAAGCTGAATTAAAATAACAAGATGACCACAATAACTAAAGCACAAGTGTTATGGTTTACTAAACATTATCCTTTGTCATATATCAAGATATTCTGGTAATGCAGGCACAATGGGTTCATTTGTTAGATTTCTGGAAGGTATTATCAACAGAAACAGGAGCTGCACTGGAGAAAGCCTCTGTCTAAAGATATCAATCCTTTGTATATTAAAAGAAAACAGTTTCTTTTAAACTTCCATTAAATAGCAGAAAAGCATGAAATGGGTGTTTTCAAAGGTCAGGCTTTCCAACTCTACTTAGTTCAAACCAAAACCCAGTTTAAACAAAATTCTCATCCAGTTTACTGTTGTGGTTGTAGCATAATGTAAAGGGCTTAAAGTGCACAATGACATAATTATAAAGACTATAAGCTTCACACAAAGCAATCTGAACTTGTTTAAAGCAAATTAAACTTGGCACTATTACTATAACATAGGACAAACTGGATTCAAGGGGAAATCAAATCTAAAGAGCACTTCAAGATAATCCAACTGAAAGCCGAAGCATTTTCTAATCTCGGATGGCTTTATCATGTAATGAGTAATCTGAAAGAGCTCATCACTGTGATATATAACCAAATACCATCTGGTAGGGAGGACCATAGTTAAATGTTGACAGTAATGACAATTTAGATCATCAGCCTTATTAAATAAAGAGCTCATTTGTGCAGACATATGGCCAATCAACTCATTGCCTGGCACTCCATCATGCACGCACACACACGCACACAAAGAAAGAAAAGGAAAACAGTAAATGCATACATGCAGGAGGCTGCAATATGCCTATAGCCAAATCCTGTTATTGGAACATATTTTACATTTTTGTCGTAGGAATAACAGATGAGACTAAAAGACTAAAAGTTTGTGACACGCTACTTTAAAATAGTTTTTCTTGATCAAACAAAGCAAAAGTAGAAAGATATCCTGAATTGGATGAGTGGTTAAGAAGGAAGATGGATAAATGGATTCATTTGAGAGCATTTTTAAAATACATTTAAGGCATGCTGGAGGTCATTCACAGAAAATCAACAGGCGGCTGGCGTTTTGCCCTCCCTGCCAATCTAAAAGCTCCTTCTGTGAAGTGGCATCCTTGGTGTGCAGACTGTTCATGATATTTTCTGACCAGCTAGGTAGCAATTAGTTTAGGACATACAGCCACCAGCTCTCAGTAGCCCATCTTTGTCCAGAAACGGTGTCAACTTTTGAAGAGAGCTTTGTTTTGGGATTTAGTCCACTTTGACAAGACACTCAAACTCCCTTGTGAAAGCTGTTCAGTTCAAAGATTACTGTTACTGCCACCATGTGTGTTTGCAACACTTCTTGCTTTATTGATTAGTGTGGACACTGCATCAGTCAAAGATCTCTAAGTGGAAAAAGTAATAAATCTTTGAACTCCAAGCAAACTTTCTTTATTCATAGAATTCATAGAATACTCACACAGACATAAAATCTGTGTGAGTTGTTATATATGTAACCCAGTACTATTTTACTATCACTGTAGTACGTCAAAGAATTACTGTCAATATCCATTTCATCTTGGATGATGTCTGCCATCTCAGACAGCTGTGCAAAGCTTAAGGCGGGGCGCTATATGCGCTGGGTGTGGGGCCAGTTTTGTCTTGCCATAACAAATCCCACATGGATCTGTCCTGTTGTAGAAATTGTCGTCAAGTAAGCCACAGCAGCTATGGGAATGGGAATGACTGACGGATCTGAAAAACACACAACTCTCTGTGGCGAGTCTGTGTGGACACAGAAACTGGAACGTTAGAACAACTCCCGATTCCAAGACCTAAGTCTTTCATAGAGATTTTCCAGGTTTTCAATTTTGGTCTGTCCCAGCTAAACTGCTCAACAGACCACTTATTATCGCTTGGGAAGGCCGCAGGACACAAATGGCTTCCGCTTCACTAGGAAAATATTCAAATTTGTCGTTCACATAAAAATTGCGTGCGATGAACTCTTGCACTGGTAGTGGAGTCATCTGCTTCCCGAGTAGCTCGCCTGAGTTAGTAAATGACAAATGCTGGTAATGGACTGTTGCCCAATACATGAATTGTCGTTCGAAACTCTTTCACAGGTTTTTGTAGATTGCTGTTTTCATACCATAAGAACATCAGAAAGTTTCGATGTTCTTCACAGACTTTGAAGAAGTAGAACATCTCTGCACATCTGCTGTAACTGCTATTGGTTCTCTGCAGAAGCAGATCAGAACTCCAAGAAGAGTGTTGTTCAAGTCGGGTCCACTCATGAGTATATCACTGAGGGAAATTCCTTTATGTTTGACACTTGAATTGAACACTACCCTTATCTGGCCAGGTTTTTGTAGATGGTAAACCCCAAATATTGGTAGATACCACGTTTCCTCACCTTCTTTTAATGGCGGTGCTGGCTCTGCATGTTTTTCATCCAACACCGTTTGCATGAAATCGATGAAGTGTTTCATTTCTGATTTTTTCTCTAGTTTTCCAAAGAGATGAAAGACTTTAAGGCTTAAGGTCGGTTATTGGGAAGGCTGTTTCATGATGACTCAAAATGCAATGGGGCAACCCAAGTGTTGCAACCATCTTTATAGACTTGTTTTTCTAGCCTTTTCAAAAAAAAACCTCTTGTCATGGCACTTGACATAGCAGAGATTTTGTCACGTTGTGTCCTTTGAAACACCTTACTGGCAAAATCACTTCTCTTACTTTCCAGGTGTTGTGCAGAGCTTTGGAGACTTAGATTTGGTGTGTGACAACCAAGCTTTTCTTTGACTTGCATATTGTTTGGGCATGCACTCAAGATTGAAGCTTGTCCATTTGGTAGAATGTTGGGCTATAAACTAATGTTAGCTGTCTTTTGCACCTCCTCCAGACACCCTTCTCCCACAATCACCCAACCAAGGTTGAGCACTGAGCATATGGCTCGTTATGGAGACTGTTAGGCTTTTTTCTGATTTTGTGCACACACAGAATGTCTCTCCCAAGGAGGAGCAGGATGTCGGCATCTGGATCAATTTCTGGAATTTTACCTTTGACTGGCTTCAGATGTGGGCAGTAGTGAGTAACTTCTGGTGATGGGATTTCTGTCCTATCATCAGGTATCATATCAGACTCAATAATGGTGGGCAGGGAAAGCTGAGTGGTACCATCAAAAGACTCTAAAATGAAGTGGCTGATATTGTAGAGATAGCAAGGAGACGAGCAAAAGCATGGTTTCGATGTATATGGTTCAAACTGTCCTTCAGACTTAAAAATGTCAAAAAGTATGTTTTAGCCAAGGAGTGATTGCTGTGTTTGTCTAGAACAGCATAGATCTTGACTGCTTTTATTGGATGTCCAGCAGGATACACTCTGAGTGTGAGAATCGGATTTACTCTGTGGGCCGTGTCAGGGTATGAAAGGCCTGGAAGCTGACCGCTTGTTTTGGCAGCACAAAGTTCTATTAGAACAGGGGTGTCAAACTCATTTTAGTTCAGGGGCCACATGGAGAAAAGTCTATTCTCAAGTGGGCCGGACTGGTAAAATCATTGTATATATAACTTAAAAACAACAACTTCAGATTGTTTTCTTTGTTTTAATACGATCAACATAAAAATAAAGCTAGAGCCTGTGGACAGTATGTTCAAAATAGTACAACATAACTATTAATCATAAAACATCAAGTTATTTGAAAATTCTGAGGACAAAGAACGCACAAACACACAGTGCCTCAGTGATTCACAGAACTGTTTCACAGATCACAGAACTATATCAGGGTGTCACTTTGCAGGCAGCAATGTAGATAAAAATAATGAAATCCTGTTCCCCAAACACAATAACATAATATATTTCTTATAATACATGAAATAGCCTGAAAGCATGAAAGCCTTACTAAAGCCTTACTTACTCAAATTACAACTTGTCTAATCAAGAGAAATACGTGAAAAAATATTTAGTGTCCCTCTTGTTAACTCAATGCTAACATATAGCGCTAGCAAACAGTGCGACTACATGCTAGCTTCAAATATAAGGGTCAGAACTATTTCACATCACTTATTTGACATAAACTCAGAATATACTGATACTTACAGGCATATTTTCCCATGCTCTAGTAGAAACAACTTTGGAACTAGTCTGACTAAACTTAATTTTTACTGTAGAAACTTGGTTAAACAAGCCCACTTCCTCCCCCTAGTGGGGTGATGGAGCTACTGCACCCAGTAGTAACAGCACAGCTAGTACAATCTTTACTGGATTCCACATAAACATTTCCAATGTGTGAAAGAATTGGCATTTGTGCTCCACATGGTGTATCCAGTGACTCAAGGTGTTGATCTGTGCAAAACCGCTCGTGATCCAGCTCCTGTTTTCAACACATGCAACTGGCATTCAACTCTGAGTGAACCCACACATGTACACAGGGGTGAGTGGAAGAAGATGACAGTGGGGAAAGCAGAGAAAGGACAGCGAGGGAGACTATTTTTTTTGTCCTTTTCAGCACAACCATCTGCATCATCTATCTAATCTCATGCTTTTCTGCCATCCTATTTATCCTCTGCTCCTCTTTAGCCTCCAGCAGCCTCACAAACGCAATGTGATAATCCATTAGTTTGCTTTGTCTGTGACAAGAGGCAAGTAATACAACACGAGACTCTAGAAAAGCTTTAAACAGTCATTAAGATCAGGCTGAAAACATCAATAGTGTTGTCAAAGATTTCCCCACCAAACCTTCAGAAGTTTAGATGGCAGCTCTCACACAATCCCAAATCATGGAGCAAGTAACAGAAAATGTTATGCATAACTGGTTTAGAATTTGATAAGAAATCTGGCAGTGTTTACAGAGGTTTTTTTCTAGTTATCTTGCTCTTCTTGCTGATTGACTTTTTATATTTAGTTGACATGTAGTAATAAAGCCTGCTATACTTTGTATTACTATTTACAACTTTGTACAGTAATATAAATCTCCAAAGTTGGCAGTGGAGTCACATTTTTCTAAGAGAAAGTACTCATTTATCTTGATGAAATCAAAAATCAAATTCTAGTGACAGTTGCTGGAATGTTTGCTTTTGTTGAAAGGCCAGAGTCAATTAAATCTAGCCAAGCACAACCATGAAGTACTGATGGAAGCGATAAACTGAGTTTTTGAGTGTTAAAGGATCTGTTACGCTTTCCATATTATTTTTTATTCTTGGACTATGCTAGAGTTCACATCGCATGGTTCACAGTTCAAATTATTATAATTTTTTTTTAAACTGGACTTTTGCCCAGCCCCTCTGTTCATCATGTGTCTGACACAAACTGTTTTCTCTTTCAAGCCAATTGGCTGACAGTCATGAGCAGAGGGTTTGAACAGCAGGTGGGCGGGGCTGCAGCACTCAAATTCTGAGTCACGTGTCACGTGTATACATGATATTAAGGTATCTTGTCTTGCTGATATCACATATGTAACAGTAGAAAAATAAACTATCTGAAACCTGAGCTGAATTAAGGTATGATTAATGTGAGCATTCATCATTGTAGTAGTATATATGACAGAGCATCCAGTTTAATTTCTTAACTTCTACCTGGGATTTGTTTTTTTCATTATTATTATTAGTATTATTATTTTGCTATTACTTGTGTATACTTATATAAATCTTTAAGATTCTAAATGAAGATTTTAGGTTCTTTAACTCAAGCTCAAACATAAATATATTATATAAGATAAACATTATACCTCACATGTGGTCTATTCTGCTACTTATAACACATTGTTTGGACCTGATGGTAAAAGCCAACTTCAACCATAAGATCGGATGACATCAGTGGGGTACTTTGCTTTAATTTAAGGATAGGTTTTGTTTTATCTCACATAGCATACACTAAAACTATTTTTATGATTTCAGTAATTCTTCCTTCACTGTGTTTTGCATGCTCGCTCCCCATTGGGTGTTTCTCTTGACACCTCTTAAATCTCTAATCTTTATAAACAAGTCACTTCTCTCTTCCCTCCATCTTTCCTATACACAGTGTTCTATTATCAATTTTCTCATAACTCCTTCATTTTGTGTTCACACCTCTTTCATCCTCCTTCTCACCTCCCTTCTTTCCAACCTCCCCTTTGCCCTCAGGTGTGGTTTAGATAAGGCTAGCGGAAGGGATTAGTGAAAGCTCTCTGCTATGTTTGCCTTTGGCGCAGAGGACAAAAGGACTGGGACGTTTACACTGCTCCACCATCTCCATTCACCTGGCCGTGTGTGGAAAACAGCCATGCAAGGACGCACACAGACATAAGAACACACACTCACACTCACCTGTGTAATGACTGTGTCACTGTGCCCCAGTTATGAACTGAATCAGCATAATCCCTTCACACTCCATTAAACAAGAAAAGGCAGGGTGTAGTTTCACAAAAGTGCACAAACACACACACACAGAAATACAGTGCTGACACATACCCTCACACTGTGTGGTCTGCAAATTTTAGCTGGTCCCATAGGCTGATATTACTGGTCTGGTGAGCAAAGTCAGACACAGCATGCACATGCTACAGGTATATTTGTGAGTAGGCACATATCTTCTCAAAAGAATACGAGTTGAGCTACTGAAGACAACACACTGTGCCGTGTTATTACAATGGGATTGGCCTTATTTGCGCCACAGGGCCTAGCAAAGCTTAGCAGGTGGTTCTCATTATTTTGTTATTAATATTTATCGACATTTATTCAATTGTGTTTTTAATCCCATTTCCTACAGAGATGATTAGTCAGCTGTATTAAAAGTTTTAATGAAAGAAAATTTTGATTGTATAATTGCTTTTGATTGCACACGTGTCCATGTCCAGAACAGGTCATTTTTATGATGGCACGGTGATTGTCTCTACCCGTCCATTCATGTCAGTTGCCCTGCCTATTATTCTACTATTCTATCCTATTAATCTATTGTAGGGTAGAAAGAAGAGTCTGCAAGTCTGCTAATGATCCCAGTGACATACACTTCATCACGAGACACCAACGTGTCTGCCTGTTTTTGCGACTGCACAGAGTCATTCGCTGAGAATTTACATTATAATTCACTAACTACACATGTGCTCAGGTGGTGGACTTTAAGCGGATGTCAAAGAAACGTAACAGGAATAATTATTCGGCAATCGGGTCTCCAGCTGTCCATGTCCGCAACAGAATATAATCTAGGCTTAACACATACAGACAGACATTCACAGCTACAGTTAATTTAGAATCACCGGTTAGAAACTCCATGCATGTCTTTGGACTGTGGTAGGAAGCTGGAGTACCCACAGAAAACCCATGCAGACACAAGGAGAACATGGAAAGTCCACACAGAAATTCCCCAAACTGGATTTCTTAGCCTGAGTTGACAGTGCTAACCATCGCATCACTGTGTTGCTTCCTTTTTATTAACATGTTAAAAAAAACAAAAAACAATTTTAAGTACCGATTTGGTAGTGACGCAGTATGCACTATAACGCACACACTATGTGTACACAGTTTATGTGGCACAGGTGGAACTGTATATGTGCAGCTCTTACTTCTCTATTCTGTGGCAAATGAGAGGACAGAATAAAAGCTAGCATAGGCCATAGCGGCAGGACAGCACTGAATCACAGGTAACCAACCTTGCTCACACGATGAATCATTTCATCTCCGGTAATAAATAGAAAAATCATATATATATTAATTCTTACATTACCCGAGTTTTAATAACAAAAAACTTTGTATTTCCTTCTAGTTCATTTTTGACGTTTGGTTTTCTTTTAAAGTTGTTTAAACAAGTAAAAACAGTCACCATGAACATTAGTCTAAAACACTAGCATACATTAGCAAACCTAATGATCGATGCTAATGTCTGAAGGCAGGGGGTCAACTTAGAGTCAGTGGACTGCTGGGTTTGCAGTACCCTGGCAAAAACCCTGCTGATTGCATCCTTTTCATGACAACAACTGAAGAGAGGAGATGAGGAGTGCAGCGGACAGATGAGATACAAGAAGAGCTACTAGAGAGGTGAAGAAGAGGAGCATATCAGATAAACTGATAAGACAGAGCATTAACATAGTTTGTCTCTCTTCCAAAGGTGCCGTTGTCACAGAGTAAAATCAGACGCTATCGGGCCAGGCTTGCTTAACAGCTTTTCAAAAGTTTAACAAAGTATCGTCGGCACGCAACACGACACATGTTTTAGCAACATCAAAGCTCAGATTTTCTTAGGAATTTTCTCCTGCAGCCAAGAAAGAAAGAAAAAAGTCTGAATGCACTCATTTTGTTTGCTTGATTTGATTTCATGTTGTGAAAAAGAGCCTATGCATCCGACTGAAACCTTTTGATAGAGACCAGTTTCACATCTTACATTCTTTTTCCTGTCAATAAATTTGAAAACTGTGCAATTATCAGGTTAAAATCCAAATATTTATAGCTCTGTTAAGCTCCCAATATCTTAAGCACATCAGAGAATGAGAACACTCTTTGAGAAGCACAAGTGCTTAAATGTTCACAGACACCTGAAGCCATAGCTCTTTCATTTCGCAGGTCAACAATGCTTAATCATCCTGTTTGTTCTTTTTTTGTCCTTCATTATGATCAGTCATTCCTTTTCTCCTCCCACATGTATCCAAAAAACTAGTACAGTCTGATTTTGTAGTGCATGGTACTGATGACTAATCCTTTACCAGTGACTACACAAAAAACATCTATAATACCAAGCCGGGTGAATGTTTCGGCTAATCCATATAATGGTGCTACCCAAATTTTACAATGTTGCCAATCCCTTTATTTATCCATCAGGGATCTGCTCATCTAAGTGTTGAAAACTGGATGAGTCTGATACACAGTCCAATGGGCAATGAGCCATTGTGGACAGACAGAACAATCAGTGAAATATGTACACAACAAGACCAGAGCAACTAGCATATTTGCACATACAGGCACACAAATACACAAGCCACAAGAAATCGTATACATGAAAGCAGACTGATCCAGTGAGTGGGCAGAAAAAAAAATATTGAGTTAGTGAGAGAGAAAAAGGAAGACAGTGAAAAAGAAAATAGTCAAGGGAGGAGGACGAATATGTGCAGGGTTTTGTGTGTATGCGGGAAAGAGGGAGTGAGACCTTGTATTTCTGTTTGCTATCGGGTGAGTGTGTGTTGTTTTTCTAGCACCCACCTATCAGTCAGGGCCTGCAGGCGGGGAGTAGAGCAGTGTGGGTAGGAGAGGTGTCAGCTAATCTGCCATGATTGATGTGCGATCCAAAACTGATGAAACTTTACTATACACCTCGAAGGCACACACACATCTATATGTACCCATGTCCACATGCACATGCATGCCACCTCACACCGTTTCTGAGGACGCCTGCTGCACATGATTGCAGAGAATCACACATGTTCCCTGGGCTCCTGTGCTCATCCTGTACAGCCTGAGAGCCTTAGCTGAGGTTTCACTGAGATGCGCTTTCCATTTCACCTAATTGGCCATGAAAAATGGATGACAGACATAAACAGTGACTGTCATTATGTCATTAAGCGTGTGCAGGACCAGCGTGTGTGAGCAAGGTGTGAGCAAGAGTTCGAGCATGTTTGCGTTATATCTGGAGATTGGCATGCGTAAACTAAAAGTACTCTATTTGTTTTTAAGCCTAATTGCCGAAATAACAGTATACTTTCAAAGAGGGCCCAGATGTGGTGAGCTGGCTGGTACAGAACACCCACACTGAACTGACAGTAGAGCGACACAGAAATAAACACAGAAGGAAAAAGAGAAAAAACAACAACATTTTGTCATGTCAGTAACATTTTAAATAATATCTAAAAAATAAGGAATAAAATATCCTCATAATCACATTCTCCATTAGTTTTCTACAGTCTCATTGTTATTCAAATGATATATGAGATATAACTTTATACCAAATATTTCTTGGTATTCTTTGCCTGCATTTAACCTAATGTTTATTAAAGATAAATCTCATCCCAAAATATGCTAAAGGGACCACACTTTAAGCTTAAAGAGGAGTTTGAACAAGTGAACAAATATCTAAATATAAGCCTTTAACTGTTTACATTCTGACTCATACCTTACTTTGAAAAGTTTGTTTTTCTTATTAATTCTTCTCTTCCCTGGAGGCTTTGAATCACAACCACACTGTGTGCCGTTTTGCGGTCAACCGCTGGGCTGCACAGATATTGACTCCCCTAATCAAGCAAAGTTTATACAGTGGTGTTTTGGATGTAGGCGTTGCCATATGAACACAATCTGTTTAGGTCATTTCACTTCTTTAAAGATCTGCTCCAATGGAAATCTGACAGTAACTTATTTGTTAGTAGATCGACTCAAAGTGAAGGAGACAAAAGGTGCAGAAGTACATGTATGCTATTTTAAGTCCTGAAGAGTTTTTTAGGGTTATATCAACAAGGAAAGGAAAACAAAAAGAAAAGCAGCTTGTCAAAAAGGACACACTTTAAAGCACAACTCAAATGTGAAGTTTTCCCTTTTTTTTTTTCCATCGCGTCTTTGTTGTTTTTGCTGTCGGCAACAGAATTGATGTTTCATTAATGCTGTAAGTGGCAACGATGGGTTCTTTGCACATCATCAGGGGGGTTTATTTCCAGCAAACATTTCTTCGTATCGCACAAAGGAGTAACTTTCTATGTCTTCTATGTGGCATTATTGAACATCCACTAATTAAATGTTGCTGGATGTGTAGCCTTCTCCGTGTGAGTATTAAATAAATTGAATAATGTTTGTCACATATGGGCGAACTTCCTGCTGTCAGTAGAAATTGCTATCACTATAATGTCATGTGTTAAGGCCTGAACTGTTTTCAGCTAGAAGAAATTCAGTGCAAATCTGGCAAATTGAAATCATTGCATTCTGTATAATGGCAAAACATCACCATGGTACCAGCATTCAGTCTATTCACAATTGTTAATTTTGCATGACAAAAGTCGTTGGATGACAGAGACAATTTCTAAGCTACGCTGTTCAAATTTGGAAAAGGCTGCAAATGGCAAAATTCTAAGTGGTTCATTTTTTTTTTCTATTTGTTTATTTTTTGCACTCGGTATTTTCACCTTGAAATTTTTTCACTTCAAAGCTTCCAAAGGAAACGGGGGCATAACCGCACACTTGAACAGTACTCGTTCTCCTTCTTCCTGCGTTGCAATTACAATTGAAATGACAAGCACACACAAAACAAGGAGCCAAATGCAAAGTCCGGAAAATTTCAAAAGCCTTCCAAACAAATCTTTAGTAAGACCCCAGAGCGAAGGGGCCCGGGTTAGGATTAGAATCAGAATCAGTATTAAGGGACATTGACATTCTGGAGGTGGCGTACTGATGGGAAACTTTGGCAGGCTTGTTTGGCTGTGGCTGGAATTCCTGATGAGTCGATGTTTATCTTATCTGGGAGAGATAGCAATTTTTAAAGTGTTTTACATCAATTCAACTAATTCAAACAGGACGTGGATAAACAGGAGTGCTGCATCCAATCAGGCAGGATATGCTGCCATGCATAACCCTACACACGCAAAGGCACTCGCACGCACGCAACCCAATGCCCGTAATAGTCAATGCTTATAAACTGTGTTCCCAATCCTGAGATGCAGTCAGAACAATAAGGGTGAGCCTGCTGCAGGACAGGAATGAGAAGAAAGTGTCCCCCTTCAGCACTGAGTCTCTTGAGGGCCAATTAGAGAAACCATGGTCAACATTACACAACCCTCTTCTTCACTTTATTTCCATTGATGGCTCCTTTAAACCGAATCTGGATCAGAATTGCTGAATATGAAATTTTTGATTGGCTACTTATGAACTGACATATATCCCAATTTGCCCCGCTTTGTTGTACATGTTTAATACCTAGTTTGTGGATGTTAACAACTGCCCAACGTTTGTCTGAATAAACATGCTTCTTAAAATACTTATCGTGTATTCTGGGAATAGCGGTCTTTACCTACCAAGCTGCTCATTATTATGTGTCTAAGGAAGCTTTAATCAAAGGTCCAACACCTGATTGGTTCTTGCTGGCTTCCCTCCTGCTCTCCACCAGCATTCTTTCCCGGTCCAACAAAAGTAATTACTAGAGACCTCTACCTCACCCTAGGGACAAAGAGGGGAGCATATGCTGTCAGACTCACACATGGACACATACCCATCGCCCCACACACACACACACACACACACACACACACACACACACACACACACACACACATGTATCACAATCTTTTGCTCCCTGGCTACTGAA
>NW_024582395.1:1519488-1534258 GCF_018398535.1 Haplochromis burtoni
CACACACACACACACACACACACACACACACACACACAGTAAGACTTACCAATATGTATCACAATCTTTTGCTCCCTGGCTACTGAATGACAGTTTAGCTAATTAGAATCTGATTTACTCATTTAATGAAAAAGGGAATAATTAGATAGTTAAATAGCAGCCAGGAGAAATTTGCTGGGTATCTGTTTAGAATCAGTGTGTGTGTGTGTGTGTGTGTGTGTGTCTGACCAGAGGGGAATTGAGTTTTGAAATGGGATGCCTGACTGCACCACCCAGCTAACTGTTTTCTAAATGAAATTAGTGTTCATTAGATGCACATATGTAAACGCTCACACTTATAAGCACACTGTCCCTCATAAAAGGACACACACTCTATCACACACACATACACAGGCAGTATGTGCACACATGAAAGGAGCAGACAAAAGGTGGCTGTGCGCCGTCTCTTCTGTATCACACTGGCAACGAATCTACTCCTCCATTTTCCATTTCTTATTACCGAGTGTCTTTCTCTTCACACTGGTGTGTATTTCAATCGTGACTGGACATAGACTAATTTGATTAGGCTTTGGGAATTCATTCTCTATTGCTGCAACTCTTGTTAGAGATGACACTTCACAAGCTTTACACCATTTAAGCTGGCTGCCTCATGAATTGACAAAAAAAAAATAAAAATCTTGCCTTTGAGATACTCCTTTGTTTCTGTGATCACAAGTGAGGATTGCCTATAGAATTTGGGTCCCCGTCTCATTTCTTAGGAAAAGATGATGGCTATTGTCTTACATTGATGGGGGGATTAGGCTGGTGTGAATAGTATACTATATAAGATGGCATAGCATTGTCACTCACTGCTGTGTTCAGTTTTTTCTCGGGGGCAAACATCTGTCCCTCAAGTTTTTCCACTTTGTTGTACATTTCCTCACGTCAGTTCTGACAGTTTCAGCAATCGCCCTCCAGGAATTTTCTGATTTGTGAGTCCCTAACATTAATGCTGTGATTATTTTTCCTTACATTGAGATGAGGACTGTTATTTTCTCGCAGATAAATTCAAAAATTGCTGTTAAAAAGTAACTGGAAATACATAGGGAATCAACAGTACCGAACAAGCCAATCACAATAGTTGTGGACTGTGTTTGCGGTTACGACCTAGCTACAGTGCAAATTTACCTGGTGACACTTAAATGAAGCTTAAAAACGAGTGCGAATTTTTTTTTTCTTTTTTGCCTGTGCCATTTGGTTCTTTAGCCGTCACAATTGTTGTCTGAAGACCAACAAGGATACCCAATGGATTTACTTTGACAAATAGAGCATCACGGCCTTGCCGTATTGCTCCATTTGATCTACCTTTGTTGTTATTATTTATTTTATTTTATTTTCAGTTGTTACAGACAGGACAGACATGACTGAGGGAAAGGAAAGGGAGAAAGAAAGATGAAGGAAAAGAAAAACAGAAGGGAAGAGGGACAGTGAGAATGGGCACTTAAAAAGAGAAAGAAGAGAAAAAAATCTCCTGGATCATCTGTTGAGAGAAAAAGAAGAGAAAACAAGCAAAAAAAGAGCAACATACTAAACACAACACCATCACGTTAATCAAGCTAAGTGTAAACAGCAGTAAATACTAAATATTGAATGTTGTTGTGTAGCAAGCAGGACCGACAGCACACAATGTGCTTGGAAATAGAAGCCAATAAAGGTGTAGTTTATGTCTATGAACAGTGAACACCCGTGTGCACACCTGTGTGGATCAGCGCGCTTGAATTCAAAAGGTTTCCCCATGTAATGGTCTGCTAGAGGATGTAGAGAGCCATAGCCCTGTCCCCCAGGGCATGAAGCAGGCATGGAGGAGATCCAGACATCCAGAGGCCCCAGAGTGCAAGAGCCCAAGGAGTACCACCGGAGGGGCATCGTGCCACCCTCCTGGGAAGAGCTGAGGACCTCTCCTGCACCCTGGTGACACACCCGCACCCCAAGGCCCTACTTGTGTGGGTTGTTGTGTTGGAGCGGGAAGAGGGAGGCAGCCGGGGATGGGGAGGAAAAGAAGGGAGGAGCCAGCCTCCCACTGACCCCAGTAGGCACCCCCGTCCTTCGGCACTCACCAAGGCAAGGGAGCCCAGGCCCATCCAGATCGGGGCCTACGGCAGCAGGACCACCCAGCCCCGCAGGACCCGGGGCAGCCCACCCGACCCCACCGCAGAGGAAACTGTACCAACCCTAACATTCAATCATCTCCCAGACTGCACAAGTAGACGCCCAGGTTAAGTTTATTCTCCACCTCTCCTATGACTCTCCCCCACCTGCAGAGTGGACTCCTGCAAGGATGGAACAAACTCCCTGTCGGTTGAAGAGCCCCCTAGTTAGGCCGATGCACCAGAGGCCCCCTGCCCCGTGCACCCACCCGCCCACAACCTTGGCGACACACCAACAAGGACCTAAGCCCCCAAGGCCCAGCCAGAGCCCTAGCACGGAGGCAAAGCTCCCCGAACCCCACGAGTGTGAAATTTAAAAAAAACTTCCAGAAAACACAAACTTTGCATTGAAGCATCAAAGTTTTCATACATTAAGCAAAACACATTGGTTACTTGATGGATTTGGCACATTCTCTTGCAGACTTTAACGTCCAAGTTTCAAGAGTCAGCTGCCAAAAAAGCAACATCTTTATTAGCTATGTTGTCAGAAAATCAATTCCAGAGAAAAACATACATGGGTGATGTGAGACGGATAATGAAAATTTAGTCCTCTGTCAGGCAGCGAAAATTGCTGTTTAGACGTAGAATTCTGGATGTCAGTTTCCAATTGAGCATATACAGACAAGTCAAAACAACCCTTATTACTGCTGCATCCCTCAGACATAGCCTCCACTGGGAAATCTATAGAGGCGCAAAATTTGCGTGATTTGTATAATTGTGTAAGACATGCAAAGTATTTAGAGCAACCCTTTAAAGCGATCAAATCTGTGGCCAATTAAAATAAGTAGGTAAACAAATGAATGCAAAATATTTCACTTCAAAGCAACACAGATGGACAGTGACGACTCTGGCCCTTGTCCTTGAGCACAATGTATAGGTAAACAGTCATAATGGTCAGTTTCCAGGTGCATGAGTATTCGTGTGTCCGGTCCTTTCTCCCTTTGCTGCACATGCTAATGTGTTAGTGAACCTACCAACATAAATAAGAGTTAAGATTTTAAATCAAATTTCAGTGGCAAGGTCAAAACCATTTGGAATGTAAAATGAGTCAGAAACCTTCTTTTACCCTTCTGGCTTCAAACTCTCCATATGGCGTAAACAAACACAAGGAAGGACATTTGGTAATGAGATGGCATTGTTACAGTTTCTGAAGTTATGTGCATTAGGGGACTCTCTCTTTCAGGGAGAGACTCATGTGTCAATGCATGGAGATGAAAAAAAATTCTCTCACATGTAGCCTCTGAGAGGCACGCATTTACATAAAAGATGTTTGGCTTTATTTCACAAGGACTGGAGCATGTTGCCAACTTAATTATCTGTTAAGATGTAATCCATGTTGTTTGTTTTTTGTTTTATGTTATTCAGCCATAGCAGAGCTCGAGGTAGCATGCAACAGGTAAGTCCCACTGGCCAGAAATCTCCGTTCACATCCGAACTCTTCCGAAGGAACACTTTTTACACAGGAAGTTTGACTAAGCTGCTCCTGAGGCAGAAATGTCCGCCCATCCTCAAAGAACTGATGGAGCATTCACCTTATGCCTCATTGAGCTGACTCACTGTAGCACTGCAGAGGATACAACATATGGGAGGAAATAAATAAACAAATGCTCCTCTTTGCATCTTGGCTCCGTGTCAGCTCACGGCCCGGGGTTGTTTCCTCACCCTTCACTCAGGTCTGGTGAGAGCAGCCCCAAGGGGGCCACTGGGCCCTGTGTTGAGCCATCATGGTGCATCATTATGCTGGATCCTCATGCCTGAAGAGCAACATGCATCACAGACAAATCTGTCACATTTGTTTCTCTTCTCTCTCTCACAGTCTCCTGCTTTATTTTTCTTGCTCACTTACAGCTCTACATCTGATCAAACAATGCATCCCTTCATTGCCATGCCCTCCAGCATGCTTGGTCTGGCTGTCAGGAAACTGTCTGACACTTCCAAGACAACACACCAACACCTAGAATATATCGAATTACACACAATAGAGGTGGTCGGGCATCTTTTGTTTTTGTTTGTTTGTTTTATGGCTGATGACTTGTTGCATGGTAGGACAGGTAGATAGACTGTTATGTACTTGGGGTCACTGATTAGGTGACTTACTGCTGGCAAGGATTGCAGCACATACTGCAGGTATATGTGGAGCTCTTCATATCATAAGTCATTCCTTGTTCGTTCTTTATGACACAAGTACAAAAAAAAAAAAAAAGGATGTTTGCCTGGGAGTAAAAAGAACATTGTCTACATGCTCGTGTTTATGAAAATGCAAGTGAGACCTGCCTGCATGCATCAACAAATGTCCCTGCGTGTGAGAGCAAGTCAACAGAAACTTTAAAACTTGCCCAGGGCAACTTGCTGCCTTGGAGTCGCAGCACTGAGGGGGAAAGCAGGAGAGAATGATTGGCATAAGGCTGTTTACCGTAAACAATAACCAGCGCTGTCTGGTTATTATGCAGGAATGCACCCTTCTCTCATCTTTATGCTTTTTTCTGTGTGTTTTTGACTTGCTATAGCCACCCCCCAAAACACCGACACAGCAGCATGTTTTCACTCTTGACGAGCGCTGGCCACGACTGTGTGTGTGGTGGCACGACTGATACAGGATATCTTTAATTAGGAGGGGAAAGTTAGTGAGGGGTGATTACTAATCTTGAAGGAGTTTATACAAGGTCGGAACATTTAATCTGACTCTGAATCAGAGGGTTTCTGCGTGCCTACCAGTCTTTCATTTATTTGGCTTCCTCAGATCCATCTGTCTGTAAGTATGTTAATTTTCTTAAGTCAAAGGTGGCACCACAAAGCCAATTTTGAGATCTGATATAATCTCTCCCGCTTTGATCCCACTCAGTCTCTTCCTGTCTACTTCTGTTCCACCCCAGCTGCACTCACCATCTTCACTAACATATGGCATGCTGTTGTTAAACAATGGTTTGGCTGTCATTGATAAATGTTATTTAAAATGAGCCGCATTTGCCATGTAATTTTTGACTCTGTAATTCATCTAAAACCCATCCTGTGTTTATTAACTGCTGTTTACTGTACATTTCTGATCTCATTATCTATTGTTCTTTCAGGAAACAGTCCTCCACTTATCTGCACTATTCCCTCATGTCAGATGAGATGAATACTTAAACACAGAAAGCGATTACACACAAGCTTACTCATATATACAGATGGTTTTCCTCTGATCTCTAAGCTCACGGTGTCCCAGATGAGTTCCCTCATCTCCACAGTTTGTATTGCAGAGACTGCTAGTGTAACAAAAGCCAAAATCACATTGCAAACACTGTGCATGCAAAGGCATGCAACAAAAACAAAACTGCAGACATAAAATCTTTCCTTTCCTTCCTGGACACACGATGGTTTAAGTTACCTTGGCAGAAACCCAAACATTTTTCTACCTGTTAACAGACTGATCATGGTTCTTGCCTTATTTCTACACTCTGTCCACCTCTTTTTCTTGGAAGTATTTTGTGCTACCATGGACTGTACTTGAGGGATAAATCTTCTAGAGCTGTAAAAGGTGGACACATGCCTTAAACCTACATTCTTTGGTAATACATCTAATCATCAATAGGTGGCGAGTCAAGGTGAGAAAACAGGTCCAAGTCTATGGGACACTGACCTTAAAGCTCATATAGCAGTAAACATTTTACCGATGAGTTTAGTTATAAATCTCATTTAACATAGCAAGAAGTCCATTATGTAAAAAAGTAAACACTTAGATGATAAAGCAGAGTATTTAAAAGTTGCTACCACATGAATTACAGTGTCCTTGTCAGTCAGGTCCAACCCTTGCTCGTGATATCTACGTTACATGAAAATAAATTAAGATACCAGATGCAGACCAATGGATGAAATCAATGATGCTACATCTTCCTTTAAAATACTCTGTGTGCTACAAGTGAAAACTACTGAATCACAAAAAAACCACAAAGATAATCAGCAAACCATTCTCAGTCTCATCCTGCCACTTCCACTCTTTTCTCTTTACACTTTTTATTCCAAAATGTCTGTTCCAGTTTAAATGTTTGACCCACATTCCTTTGCTCTGCCTCAGCCTTAACATCATCCCACGACAGGTCCAACTTCTCTCTCATAACAGGGTGTGTCTTCTTGTCCTGGTTTCGGGCCAACCCTTTTCTTCACTTCACCATTTTTTGTCCTTTGTTAATCTCTTTCCTTTAGCCTATACCGTCCGCTTCCAGCGCTCTCTTCCTCTCATCTAATTTCCCCTATAGCACAGTCTTCTAAGATGCATACTAAATCTCTGTTGTGCCTTTACTTGTCTATAGAAAACAAAACCACAGCAACCTAATCAAAGTGTATTTTCCTCTTTCAGTCCTTTAAAGGAAATCAAACAGAGGAAAAAGTGCATCGCTGGTCCTGGTTGCTAGGAGACCATGGGTCCACGCTTCAAGCAGCTATTTACAAGCTTCTATTTACACCCTCTTTCTCTCTCTTTCCCTTCCATTCCCTTCTTTTCTTTCTCTTTCAGCTTTACGCCGATTTACTTTATCTGTTTATTGTCTTATTATTTTATCTCCCACTATTTGGCAAACTAAGAGAGAGGACAGGGCCAAAATGAACAGATTAACTAAACGAGAAGAGGCCTGTAATACGGAAAAACACAGCTCGTTTCTCCTGTTTGTTCAGAAAGATGGAGGGAAACATGAAGAAGTGAAGAAGAAAGTAAAAGCTATTGATTTTCTCTTTTTTATTGTTCTCCTTGATTTGTGTCACACAAGTGGAAGCTCTAAAATGAGAAGGTCTCATTTAATTCCCATTTTCCACTTCTACTACCTTGACCCCAATTCATTGTTCTTACCTGCTTTTCCTCTTGTTCTCCACTATCCGGTGTCAGTATCCCTTTGCCCTGCCAGATTTCTATCCTCATCTGTCTTCACTGCCCTCCCCTCTTGTCACCTACAGCCCCTCCTCCCAGTATATATTTTTTTCTCTCTGACAGCAGTGCCGGGTGGGGCGTGGGGCATTTGAAGGGAGGTGTGGTAGCCATTAGCTAAGCACCTCTGCTACAATCTGCTACATGGTGGGAGGATGAAGGAGGAAGATGAAGGAGGAAAAAGGAGAAGGATGTAGCGGCTGATCCAAGATGATCTCCGTTGCATGTTTCCTCCACTGTTCTGTTCCGTTTCGTTTTGTCCTTCCCCTGCATGCTCCTAATGGCTTCCTAATGACAGCTTGCAGGCACCACACACCCAGCCATTTATAACCATCTAGACAGAGAGACTGGGTGTGTATGTGGGGTGTTTAAAAGACAGGGGGACATTATATAGCAGATGCACCTCATCCACACTGCACGCAGAAACACACACATGCTGTTAGCCATCAGCCTACACGGTCCCTGTGTAAACAACAATAGCCTAAGGCGGCTCTACGTGAACCCGGAGGTGACATAAAGACTTTCAACATCTTACTAGGAACCATTCTGGCCACATGTTGTGTGAAAGCCATTAGAAAAGGCTATTTTGTCTAAATACCTACAGGCTATTTTTCCATGAAATTCACAATACAGCTCTAGCTTTCCTTCTTCCTCCACATATAACTCACACAGAGATGCAAGAAAACTAAGATGGCAACATACAGTCTGATTTTTCATTGCTGGTTGTTAAAATAAATGCTTACCTGTACATAAGAAAGCAGAGTTTGAGAAGGGATGTTAAACAGCTCCCACTTCTTCTACTTCAGTAGAAAGGTTGGCATTGACATTTACAGTTTAGTCAAGGTGATTGTTTATTATGTTTGACAGAGCAGGAGGTGCAGTCAGAACTGACTGAATTAATCCAGCAGCTTGTTAAAGATTTAACTGGCAAGAAGACAACACAGCAAACACTTGTTACTGGATATGCACTACAAAACTTTCAGAGACAAACTTAGCCAGGATAAGTAGTCTGTCATTAGCAAATGAACAAGAACTCTTCAGAATTTCATAGATAACGCTCTGTCATCTAAGAACCACATATAAGCTGTGAGGCCACCTCATGTAAAGTGGTCACAAATGAACACTTGACTAGGTCACATGCACACTATCTTACCCAAACCACCTTTTCTGAATCTAAACAAGTACTAAAAAGCAGGGTTTAAAAATAACTAGGCACAAAAACCAAAGCTCCCAACTGGGATGAATGAACTCTTGGTTGACAGGCTTGTGATTTAAGCCACTTCAACCCCTCCTGCCTCCTTACATGGACTTTGTTGCTTTTTCAAACTAGAACATTTGCCAACATCCAATACCGCTACGATCAGTGCACAAAGACACCAGTGCTAAAAGGCATTATGTTTATCTAACACCAGTGACTTTGATGCCCTGGAAATGAGAACTGACTGAGTTTGCCTGACTTGAGTATTGAGTTCAAATCTACATGGTGTTTTTAAATAATTTTAGATAGATATGAACTTGAACTTTTTGCAGTTAATTTCAGCAAAGGATGTTCATGGAGGTCCTCCTAGTATTCATTTAGCTGCTTATTAAAAACTCAAACTTTTAAAAGTCTGAGTGATTGTTTTTAAAGACTTGCCCAAAAATGTGTTGCCTGTTCTGAATTCCAAAATAAAAGTCTGACATTTTTGACATTTTGAATACAAAGAGAAGAGCGGTATGAATAAAAACACAAACACACAGAGGGTACCGTATAATCACGTCTTACCTGCTTGCTTAATGTGAGAGTAGAAACGTCTAAAAATCCTTAACTATATCCCTCCTGGGCTGAAGGGAAAATCCCCGTCCCTCAGAGTGTGTGAGACTGTGTGTGCCGAAGGTGTTTGCATTGGATCAAATCAACACCTCCTCACAGATTCTTTCTGATGTGTCTGTATGTGTTGAAAACATATGCCACCCTGGTAAGAAACAAAAAAAACTGTGACCACACACACATAACGCCACATGGAGCGGGCTATGGGATGTTTTATATAAGATCAATTAGGCATTTTTGGTTTTTTGACTCTATGAAATGGATATTCGGAATACAGCGCATCTAATTATTTGATTTGTACGTCTGGTATATGCCTGTCCAGTAGTCTGTCATTTTTTTTTAACAAATTCATCTCTCAATTTTCCATTGACCCTGTGAGTCTCCTGAGATTATGAAACACAGATTTGCCATTGGAAGTGCATCCTCAGCTGTGAGCAGAGCTGGTAGCAGCCATATGATCATGGTGTTGACAGCTATCCATGACCTCATCCATTTAAGTCCATTTTCGGCTTAGAGGCAAAAAAAAAAAAAAAAAAAGAAAAGAAAGAGAGCAGGGAGTGAATAGAAGAACTGAAAAAAACCTCAGTAAACTAAAGGAAGACAAATAGACTGAAAAGGTAAAGCGAGAGAGACAGAGATACAAGAAGAAAGAGTCAGAAGAATGCAGAGGGAACAAAGGGGAGAGAAAACGGTGAAGAGAAGGAAGAAGAGAGGAGGAAGCTGAAAGGAGCTGGCAGTCAGTGACAATGCAGATGGACTTCAAAGCATTACTGCAAAAGGTAGGATCACAGAGTGCATGCTGCAAAAAAATTGAGTTCTAGTAGGTTACTTGGAAACTTTACATGCATCTTTAAATCAAGCACACAGACACCGCTGTGCAGTTGAACGACCCTCGAGAGCACGGAAAATAAAAAGAAAAGAGAAAAGAAATTGAATTCAGAAGTTCTCGGAGAAAGAAAGCTCATGCAAGTGTGCATACGCTCCCTGTGTAAGATGAAGTTGCTTGGGTTCGAGCAAGGTAATCAAATCGGACACGTGGATCAAGTGTATTATTGTCGTTATTTAGTAAAACATTCGATAAACACCATCTTAATGCTCCCTTTAAAGTTGTGTCAGCTTCTCGCACTGGCTGTTGTAATCAGCCTCTTCTCTTTCAGTTCTAATTCACTTAACATTACTAAATGAGAAAAAAGAGCTGATGGGCGAGATAATGGAGCTGACTCACAACTTGTCTATACCAACTACTGTGTACGAGAGGCCCACACACAGACAACAGCACGACCGCTCATTCAGAGATGCTCAGCCACCCATGCGTAAACCTGTATGCGCACAGACAGATGCGCATAGCCACAAGACGGAGATCAGGTTGGAGTGGATAATGAAACTGCTTCTGACCCCGTCCACTTATGATCTGCTGTCCATTACCCAAATGGACACCACTCTCTTCTATTGATCACAGCCCCCTTCTCTTTCACTTCTTCGCTGCTCTTGTCGTTTTTCATCTCGTTACCTCTCCGCTCATCTGCATCGCTCTGCTGATGGTTTCCGTGGCCGTTGATGGGACTATAAATCAGCAGCCGCACCTAGCGATTATCACCAAAGAGACCAACTTAGAGCACGCTTCTCGTCCCTGAAAACCCCAAATGTCCTCATTGGAAACAATACACACCTACTCAGACATGCACAATGGATGTCCTCTAGCTCAAGTTTACATTTTCTGAGTAGGTGGAAGAGTCTTTCTCTCTCTCTCTCCCTCTTTCACTCTCTCACAAACACACACACACAGACAAAGAGAGAGAGTTATGGGTTACAAGAGCAATAATGGAATCCCTTCCTTGATGTGAGGTGCTGGGCCCATTCGACGGCCCGTCAGCCATGAAAATGTCAGCAGTGATCTAGAGGGGCTGGAGCAGGTTTATGACATCATCAGTGTGCTGCCACAGCAGAGATATTGCAGCGAGAGTCCTGATGGTCTGATTTTTCCACAAGGTCTCACGTTGTGCAAACAGTCACAAAGTGCTGGAATAGGACACATCTCTAAGTGCTTCATTCTTTCCCAAACAGAATGAGACACTTCAGACAGGGCGGCAGCATAAAGAGCGGTTTCAACTCAATCAAAAAGGTACACACTATAAGCCAAACAGGAAACCTGTGAGTGTGTTGTGGGTAAGACAGAAGGACACTGGATATGGACCTTTTAGACTGGTATTTAGTCTGTGGCAGGGGTTTTGCTACTTGTCTGGTGTCTGCCTGTGCCACTTTTGGTGCCAACCTAAGCAAACTTGTGAGACTGTAATCACAACAAGACAATCACAAGGGATTAATACTAGCATGCACCATTTGCCACATATCCACACTGAGACACTTCAAAATATGCAAGTACATACTCGCAAAGGAACCCACAGATGTAGGCACTCTAACCCTGAGTAAAGCTTCTGATTTCTAAACATATGGTTGCCTGTATTGTGCCGTTGGTAATGTAAGAGGCCAAGCTGTTTAAAATTATGCTTTATTCGCTGTCAGTGGATTAATGTAAATACATGTTCTCACAATAACGTTTCACACCCGCAGTGAGCTTGAAATTAACAAAGTATCACTTTTCAGTGTATCTTGGACAGACAAGTAATGCTGGGTGCCATTCAAGGCCTACACCCTAAAATTTGAGACTACTTTGTCATTAGTGCTAAAAATCCAAGTGCCAACTTCTTTTTAATTCAGTTGCCTTAACAAAGAAGCATCTGTTGGGTGTATCTTTGAAGAAAGAAAGTGTACTTTATTGGTCCCCGTGGGGAAAATCCCTCTCTGCATTTAACCCATTCACTCAGTGAAGCAGTGGGCAGCCATTGGGCACCCGGGGAGCAGTGTGTAGGGACGGTACCTTGCTCAGGGGTACCTCAGGGTAGCTGTTCAGGGGAATTGAACCCCCGACCTTCCGATCATGGGGCCACCACTCTACCTACTGTGCTATCCCTGCCCCTTTGTAAGAGCTGTATATGATTTTCCTCACTAGCATTACCCTTGACAAGTAATTAAACGAAAATGTTATTACACCCCAGAAGCTTAAAAGGATGGAACAGAAGACAGAAGAAGAAGAGCTCATGACAGAAAATGTGCAACACTGTAAAAAGGTCTTGAGCTAGCCCATATTTCTTTTTTGCTAAGAAAATGGGAAAGAGGTTGTGTGACTCATTGAAACATGTGCAAACATAAATGGAAATAGAGTGGTCAAAACAGAGTTTCTACAATTCTAACAAGCCAACATTTGCCATGACCATCTTTGTTCTTCAACATAGCCAGAACTCTCTTTGGCAAGCTTCTTGTAATTTCCTTAAGTAGTCTTCAGGAATAGTTCTCCAGGCTTCTTGAAGGACATTCAAAGCTCTTCTTTAGTGGTTGGCTGCCTCTTGTTCTGTTCTCTATCAAGATGATCCCACACTGCTTTAATACTGTTGAGGTCCAGGCTCTGGGGAGGACAGGTCATGACTGATTGTATTCCATTGTGTGTTTTTCTATCCAGGTATGCTTTTACAGCACTAATAGTGTGTTTAGGATATCGTCGTGCTGAAAAATGAAGCTGTTGCCAATCAGACACTTTCCAGATGGTATTGCATGGTGGATCAAAATCTGACCATACTTGTCTGTGTACAAAACTCCACCAATTTAGATGAGTTGGACCATTTGGACATGGCCCAAAACCAGGATAGAGCCTTCACTCTATTTTACAGATTGTTGCAGACACTCACTGCTGTACCTCTTTGCTGACCTTACCCAGACAGTTTAAACCAGAAATTTCAAATGTGGATTCATCACTCCATAAGACCCGTTGTCAATGATTTTCAATCCAGTTCTTGTATAATTTGGCAATTACAAAATTACCAAAATTACTCTGTAATTTTAAGCTTTTTTCCCTAGTTTCCCCTTCTTAAAATTGTTTCTCGACACTCACCATTCAGTTCAGATCACGACACTTGATGACACAGATGAATCAACTGAAGGGCCAGATGTATCTCTCAGGCTCTCTGTCAGGTCTTTGTTCCTACATTTGTTCCTATTTCATAAGCACATGACTTTCAGATACAGTTCATCTGCTGTGAACAGTTTTTCCTCAGCCTGCCACTTCTTTTTTTTTGTCCTCAACTTGTCCAATTTCCTTAAATCTCAAAGGACAAAATGCACACAGTGCTGAGATATGCCAAATTTTTGGCTAATAGCTCCTTGGGAATCAAAAATACTATTTTATGCCTGTCAAACTGTGTTGTCTTTCGCATTTTTCTTTGGGTTGAGCTAAAGAAATAGGAAGAAAAGGTGTTTATGCAACACACTGCTAGTAACAAGTGCCTAAAGATACAGTTTAAAATTATGTGTTGGCACAACACTGTTTCATCTCATAGGTCAGGTGACTTTTCAGTGGATGACTGATTCATACGTCAGTGTTAAGTGGATTAACAAACTAAAAAAAACATTTCTCTCTAAATAAGTGGTCAGGTACAAGGACTGGACTGAAAATGAGTGAAACATCAAACATGGGAAAAAAAGACAGACTTTGAAAGACCTTTAGAAAGCCTGGAGAACTGTTGCTCAGGACCACTTTAAAAAGTTATGAGAAAGTCTGGCTCCTTGGAGGGAAAATATAGAGAAATGAGGGGTGACTCGAGACTTTTGCACAGTACTGTAAACAGGGAAAAAAGGGAAATATGTTAGAGGAGAAAAAAGGAGCACAAATGAACAGGCCAGAGAGAAGGAGCAAAAAGAGTGCTATGTGGATACTGGTAAATGATAGGGTACAAATAAATGAGGGTATGTAATTTGGGTTGTTTAGTAATTACACTGGTTTGACAGAGCCATGTCAAACCATCCCTTTCTTGATCCCCCACTGCTTGACTGCCTGCTTTTTTTCTGCCAGCATCATGTTTTCCACATTTAGCTCTTCTCACTCTCTTTTCCCTCTTCTCCCTCCCACTCGCTACAGCTTTAAATGCTCCACTCCAGTCAACGAGCATCAGTCAAAAAGTTTTACTAGCTGTATATCCCGTCTACTCCCCTTCATTTGACAAGCTTGAAATATAGAGGAAAATGTTAATATATGTTTTCTAGTCACTGGCCAGGTCTATGAAATTCATTTATATTGGTGGATGCCGTTCCAACCATTTGACGGCGGGTGTGTGTGATCTTGTGGTGATTTATTTTATCCCAAAAACGTATTATTTTGAAGTGTGAATAGAGAGAGAGAGAGAGAGAGAGAGAGAGAGAGAGAGAGAGAGAGAGAGAGAGAGTGTGTGTGTGTGTGTGTGTGTGTGTATATGAGAGAGCTATATAGGACTTCTGTATGTGTAAGAACTCTTTACTAAAACTGCACCATAAAGACTTTGGTCTGAAATTTCAAAAAACTATTACTTTTCTCTCAAACATCAATATCCACATGCTCTGTTGATAAAATCCACATTAGCAAGGCAGGAAACCAGCAATAAAACCCGACACATGGAAACAGTCAGGCTCCTGTGATTTTTGCAGTAGTGTAAGGGCTCTCCAATGAATATAATGTATGATATAACAATGGTGAAAGACTAAATAGAGAATTAAGTGGATTTTATATATTTTTATTTATATATATATATAAAATAAGTTGTCTGTCTTCTTAACTTACATTTTAAGCTAGTTTGAAAACAAGTGAGTCCCTGCAGCAATCTGGCACCGCACTGATTGCACTCACAGACAATCACACAAAAAGGACTGAAAGAGTGTTGAAATGTACATAAAACCAAGGATTAGTTAAACCACACTCAAACTGTGGGCCATCCCTTCTATTCAATCCACTCCTTATTACATTACATGACCGCAAGCATATAAACACATCTTTGGCCACACACACACACACAC
>NW_024582395.1:1534287-1537234 GCF_018398535.1 Haplochromis burtoni
ACACACACACACACACACACACACACACACACACACACACACACACAAAAAGAAGCTTCCTAGTTCTGTTTGACTGCCCCGGGCCCCCAGTAGTGTTTGCACCCTGACCTTGTCACATTTGAGTGGTTCTGAGGGGGAGAGGGGATTCTGGGGGTTCGATTTTACACGGAGGAGGTCACAGAGAGCTGGATCCTCAGACAAAAGCCCCAGTTGTGGCGGGTGTCTGCAGGTCATGGTGGGTCATGGGTCAGCCCCCACAGCCTAACCCTTTTTCTGTCTCCATCCTTCTTTTCCTCCTTTCTTCCATCCATCTCCCTTTTCAATAGAGAGGAAGATCCAAGAGGAACAATGGCCTTCTTCTGCCCCCAATATCATCCCAACAGTGGGGATGCATACTGAACAGGGGCCACGGCAAGCCAAGGGGTTCCTCTCACTGCTTGACCTGTTTTCTCCTCTGTTCCTTGCATTCATATCCCTTTGCCCATTAAACTCTCCACCCTCCATCTCCTTTAACCACCCCTCCTCCTTTCCACGTTATATATCCTCATTCTGCCTCAGCTTGTTTTACAGACTGACACAAACTAAAAAAATGTTTTTGTCTTCTAAAGCATCACCTGCTTTTATGTGGCATGACAAATAAATATGACACAAACAAATAGTAAATCTGTAATGAAAGCTAACCTACTCGACGTCATGTTATACACCCTACCCTAAACTTTCACCAACATCTTCCTCTTCACCTTTCATTCATCCTCTTGCCACTTTTTTTAAACACATCTTCCCTTCCAGGGGGCCTCACAGGCTTCTCTCCAGCTGGCACTACAAGCTGACCTTTGCCACAACAAAACATCCAGAACACTCTCTGTCTCCCTACATGTATAACACACACACACACACACACACACGCAAACACACAAAGAACACACAGGCCTACTACTACAAATGCAGCAGGAATGCCAGAGGAGCACGAAAGAGGCCGAACAGGAATACAAAATGACAGTCTTGTTCCGCTTTCAACAGAGTTAAACTAAAGCCTTACCCCCCGTTCTTCTCCCAGCCCTCCATTCTCTGCTTGTCTGACCCTTCTAGTTCTTGTAGTTGCACCTAAGCAAGGGGGCTCATATTAAAGAGTGGCAGCTAGTCCAAGTCCAAATGTGATTAATTTGCTGCATTCACCAGGGTTGTTCTCCACACACAATAGAAATGGACTGTCTAGGAGTCCATTAAAAAGACTCCCAAGCCGAAGGCCCCCATCCCAGGCACTTGGCAATGAGTCACCTTCTGCAGTCAAGAAGTTTTAAAAGGTGTGTGTGTGTGTGTGTGTGTGTGTGGGAGAGAGAGTCTCCACAGCATTCTGTATGTGTGTACATTTCTCTAACAGGAGAAATAATATTTTAAAAGCTTAGCGCATCACAATACCTGACAATAATTTAGTGTAACTAGAAGTGCTTCTACTGTGTGATAGGAACCCATTAAAAGGAATTCCTGAGGTAATCAGTCATGAAAGACATTTAATGCGGCAGCCATTAGAATTATCTTCCATATTTGGATCACAAAAGCACTTGTTAAGCCAATTTTAATATTTGCGCACTGCATTGGTTGTTGATTTAATGTTAATTCTCACCCCAGAACGAAAGCAGGAGGAGGAGAAAGTGTAGTTCAAACATTACATACATCCTCCGAGGCTTAAAGAATTGCACAAAGAGTAGATCACACTATTTTTTTAAAGCACTGCACATCCTGTCTTGCATTCGTATTTCTGTTCTGCTCTGCTTATGGAGCCTTTTGCCATCCTTGGTTCCCGTCTGTCTCCCTCTCTCACTGTCTCGTTTGTTGAAACAAAGCAGAGTGCTGAAACAGTGTCATAATTAGTCTTGATTGATGTAGCATATTAAGCTGCAAACAATTAGCATACAGTATATTGCAACTCAGGCCATCTGAGAATGACTGATGTAACTGACCTGCACTAAGCACAGGCTCAGTAATAAAGGCAGGGAGAGACGTTTGCCACAGAGTCAAGCAAATCATATTGGAAACCTTTCTGCTCTGTTATTTGTCACACAAACAAGTCAATAGCATTTGTAAGATAGGAGGTTAAAAGCACTTATGGGTACTTTTAAAGCTAATTAGAATACTAAATAAGAGCCCTATATGTCTGTATGCCTAGTAGTTAATATCAGATGAGGGTTTTTTCCCCTTTATTTCATTAGTGAAAGCAAATGTTTAAAAAAAAATCACTGTTTACTTGCAGTATATGATTGACTGAAAGAGAGAATGAAGAACACACCGGTCCTTAAGGGATAAATACTCTAAACAAATACTCAGCTCCAAACAATCAGTTTAAAATTTCTCATTGTCCTCTCGTTTAGCTGTGCTCTATCATTAAATACCAAGAAGACTCCATTCACACGGATGAGTGAAAAAAAGCGCCTATTATAATGTTGTCCATCACAGCTAAAAAGTTTACACCTAGGCTGTATAACAAAGAAGAGTAGATTACAGGGTATGTGTGTGATTTACTCAAAGACACTCAGCAGAGAAGCCACACTGTGTGCAAAGATACTGAAATTAGCTCACATTTGCTGGCATGCCGTTTTAAGTTCAGTGAAAGTGAACCATGCCTGAAACGGTCTAACACTTTGTTTGCATTTCTGACTGTTTTAATGCCCGTGTGTGAGCTTGATTATGCTTGTCAGTATATCCCTTTGTGCACATATGTGTGCACAGACGCATCTGTTCAGCAGGTCACATGAAACGTGCTAGCACAATTGCTGAAGGGGGTTAATTATCCAGCTTTTTTCTTAGCGTGGGACATCATCCCTGTGCAAAGCAGAGATTGAGACAGGGTCTCTGAAACCACTGCGACCAATTGTTCTCTCTCTGTCAGGCAAATGACAGGCTGGCGTTCACATATAGGGTGGCTTTAAATGGCATAGATGCTGGGGGG